>NC_142352.1:34372537-34672537 GCF_059441175.1 Urocampus carinirostris
GTAGATCTCCAAGAATCTTCAACACACATTTGGCATAAACACATGTGCAAGCTTCTTGTAAAGGAGAAGTATTTTTTGAGACCTTTCATACTATAAAATAGCCATTAAATGTCACGGTTGCCCATTGCCCTCACTTGTCGCCTACCGTTTGGCGCCAGTTGCGGCTCGTTGGCTAATAGGCTTCCCTCCTATTTAAACTCTCATTCACTCCTTGTCAGTCCGCCAACGAACCTCTGCTCTTGCAAGACTTGTGTTTTGACTCTGTCCGGTATCCTATCTTGCTCCAGTGTCCGGCATTGTTGGAATTAAATATCAAAATGTACCGTTTAACAAATTGTCCGAATTAGTTATCTGACTCCATTAACCAAACACAACCTACATTCACCCAACAATTTATGCACGCTCATTTCTTGAGGGAAAAGATGAACAAGAAAACCGACATTTTCAAACGGGGGCAGATTTAATTTCATTAACAATTTAACTAAGTGTACTCCGTCGAAAATGGCCAAATTAGCGACGTTGGAGTCTCTGGGAAGCCTTTTTCTCAAGTATTCTAGCTTTCTCCTATTGACCATCTTCCCCCCGTATAATGGCATGCCGACTCCACCCATGGGCATGCCAAGGAAGACCGCCCTGGGCTTCACCATCTTGTCGAAGAGCGTCGCGATGTCTGGAATACTCAAAACAACACCGAGCGTTTCTACGTCATCAGGGCCTTTCTGCATCTGGATGTACTGATTATCTTATCAGCCTTACGTTCCGTTCCCGCCGTTCCTGTAAACAACATTTTCTACCAGGGTGACCTGACCTCACACCACAGCCCAGCCAGTGATTATCTTTTGCATTAAATGTAATTTGTATTTGATCGTATAAAATCCTTTATAGTCAAATGTATAAAATCCTTCAGTATCGATTCCCTGTCTCGTCCTGTCCAGTATCTTGCTCCAGTGTCCGGTATCTACCCCGTCTGTCTCCTCCTGCCTGCGATCTTGCTCCCGTCTCCAGTATCTGGTATTGATCCCGTCTGTCTCCTCCTGTCCAGTATCCTGCTCCACTATCAGCTATTGATCCCGTCGGTCTCGTCCTGTCTGGTATCTTGCTCCAGTCTTCGGCATCCGGTATTGATCCCGTTTGTCCCATCCGGTATCTACCCGTGTGTCCTGTATCAATCCCATCTGTTCTGTCCGGCCTCGATCTTGTCTGCCTCTGACTTCTATGTGTCACTTCTTCTGTCTAGCGATCGCCACATCACTGGCATTTGTGTTCACGCGCATAACCGCCCCATTCCCGTAAAATAAAGCTTGTATGAAAACGTTACGCGTCTGGGTCCTCCGTCTGTTCGGGTTCTGATATTAATAGAGGGTGTTATAAAATCATCAAATGACATCAAATGTCTTGGAAACTATTGAGGATATAAATAAATCTGGCTAAATTTATAAACTTCGTAATATCAATTTGTACAAGTATTATCCAAATGTGTTTAATTTAGGCACAATTGGCCACACAAACCACTTAGAGCCAATCGTCGAATTCTTGCCAAACGCGTCTCAGCACAGCAACAGCTTCTGGTATTCGTGATTTTAGCTACTTCATTGTCCTTTCAAATAGGGGACGTATAGTCCGATCCTTTCACATATCCCAAATAAATTATCACATGGTGTGGGTGACCAGGACATGAGACCATTCTGCCCGGACCGTTAAATCCATCTGTCTGGCAGGGTTATGTTCAGAAACTGTCCAACCCTGATCCAGTTTCATGGCGCGACATCCTTTAGGGAAATAAAGTCATCAGACCCTTCTGATCGATCTAAGGGGGCTCTGCTTCAAAACAGTTCAAACTTGTCCAATCACATATTCTGAAGTTGAAGGGTGTCCTATACTTTTAGCTGGGCATTAGCATCTATCTGTTATGAGTTTATTATGCCATCTCACCATGAACTTCCTCTTTTGTGGCTCCTTTTCGAATTTTCTGTAAAAAGAATCTTGAACAACAGTCCATGATTCAGTTTTTGCAAATGCTTGCTTACAAACGGCCTTTTTTGGTTGAATGAACGCCGTTAAAGGGTGTGAAATGAAATTCTCAAAACATTATTTTCCTTACAAAATAAATTATGCAGTTAGCTTTAAAATGACACAACTTTTGTCTTACAACCATTTCTAGTTTAGGAGATTTGGGGAGAAATTTGCCTATGACTTTTGGAACCTTTGACACAACGGCAATGGCTTTTCTTTTAAAATTAAAGTTATTTTGTGGAAATATTTACAATAGTTGCAAATCTCATTGATCTCGTGCATCTCGTGTATAATTTGGCAAAATATGTTAAATTATTCACAATGTGTATAATCTTCAATATTACATTGATTTTAATTTTCAACCAACTACAATGTTTCATGAGTGGCAATGACCGATTTATAGCAGTATGAATATGAAGTATGAGTATGAATTCCAATGGGAAATCCTATCACAGAAGTTACCAAATTTGAATTTAGGGTAGTTTTTGATCTAAAGAACAACACATTTTCTCCCCTTTCTTTTTGATATGTTGGTTGCATTTCGTGGGCAAGGAATACCAGTCAATAAAGAATTGTTAGAAGTAAATATACAATATTTTGCAATGTAACCCATCCGTTTTATTGTAAATGTGAATTCAGTTTGCAGGGAATCTAGAAAATAAATGTACAAATCTTTTAATAATGAATTAATGCCCCTCTGGTTAGTGTGGACTCTAAATCAAGTAAAAGCAAGTGTTAAATGCATCAGAGTAGAACTCATATATTATGGATAGCCTTTGGCATTGCATGACCAGCCACACACTTACACTTACAACTTACACACCATAAAAAGACAAAAAACAAATATACTGGCCAGATATAAAAAAGCAATCCTTCTGTGGGGAAAAAGCAACAAAATGCTGTCAGAGTGAGTATGAAATGTTAAACAACTTAAGAAACGTGTTTAGTGTTGAGTGACTGTTTACACAGTATGTGTCTAAATGTTCCTCGTGTAATTCAGCTTTTGTGTATAACTCTGTACTGTAACGGAAATAAATTAGATCAGTTTTGCTGAGTGACTCTGACTCACATTTAATTCTCCCTCACAGTACAGAAAAAAGAAGTTGTCCCATTATTTTTTTTTTAAATTACGCCACCTCTTTTGACTTTTAAATTACAATTTCAAAGGAACCGATTTTCACTAAATCGCTAAAGGCTTCTAGACGTGCGCAAACAATAACGAGATGAGTGACACGTTCCGCAGTCAATCTAAAGGGGAAAATGACATCTCAGATGATTGCCCGGTTGTATTTCCGACCTTCGTTTACCCTTATTTTTGAAAAATCCTACAACGGCATTGAGGATAGTAATAAATACTATCATGTTTGCTCTAGCATTCAACGGTGTTCAGATTGTAGTCGGTCACCTAATGTAAACACACTTGCAATAATCATTACACCTCTCATTGAGAAGATTGGCTTCACCTTTAAAGCGACATTTTTCGGACATCAGTTTGTCTTCTTTCAATTGCATACATGTGTTTAAAACATTTTATCATATGGCTGTGTCCATCCAAATTTAACATTTACTCTCAAACTGTATGTATTGACTTTGTTTAGTTTTGCTGGCTAGCGATCGTCACTTATGGTGTATGGTGACCCTGTTTTAAGCCCTAAATTTGATATTTAGTTTAGTAATCTTATAGTTGTATTTCTTTAAGTATTTTTGTTGTATTTGTGCAATAAGATAATTTTTGTATTTTTGTAGTATAGTAGTGTTACTTTTGCAGTAGTTTCTTTTAGTATTTCTGTCAGAGCCAGAACAGATGGGAGACCCAAACGCGTAACGTTTCACACTAAGCTCTTTTGTAGAATCGAGGAAGTTAGGTGCGGGAAAACAAGGGAAAGTGCCCCTGTGCTCATTGGGCAGGAGGAGCAAGGAGCTCACAGAATTGAAGCGTGGTCGGAATGCTGAAACGAGTGGGGTTGCCGGGACGGGCGATGTGCCAAAACTGGTCAAGTAGCCAGAGCGAGAGATGGGAGTGTGATCGGTGGACGGAACGGGTTGAGTATCCGGAGACAATCGGGAAGTCAGGGACAGAAGAGCAGGATAAAGGTAAGGACGGGACAGAGTCAAAATAGTGCTTGCCTTCCTTATGCGGAGGTTAGCTGACGGACTGACAAGGAGTGAATGGAGAACTGAGTTTAAATGGGAGGGGAACCAATCAGGCAATAAGGAGCAGCTGGCGCCAAACAAGCGGGCACAGGTGAAGGCAATGAGCAATCATGACAGACTCCAAAATAATATTTCTGAAGTAGTTTTGTAGCATCTTAGTGGTACTTTTGTAGTAGTATTTTTTTTGTATTTCCATAGTAGTGTTTAAGAATTTTTTGGAGCATTTCTGCTGTATTATCTCTGTAGAGGTCCATCCATCCATCCATTATCTGCACCCCTTATCTTAAGTAGGGTCGCGGGGATGCTGGAGCCCATCCCAGCTATCTTCGGGCAGAGGGCAGGGGACACCCTGAACTGGCACACAGAGACACTCAACTCTCTCACTCATTCATACCTAGTGACAATTTGGACTGTCCAATTCACCTAACATGCATGTTTTCGGAATGTGGGAGGAAACCGGAGTGCCCGGAGGAAAGATCATGTAAACTCCACATGGGGAGGTTGCGGTAGCTGGATATGGTCCCATGACCTCAGACCGGTGCCGCGGACGCGCTGACCACTCAGCCGCCGTGCCGTCCCTCTGTAGTGGTCTTTTGTAGTATTTCTTCAGTAGTATTTTTGCAGTATTTCCATAGATATATTTTGTAGTATTTTTGTATTATGTTAGTGGTATTTTGTATTATAGCCATGGTAGAATGACTATTTTTGTAGTATAGTTATAGTTGTATTTTTTAGTATTTCCGTGGTAATATTTCTGTCATTGTATTTTTTTAGTACTTCTGTTGTAATATTTCTGTAGTAGTGCTTATTTAGTACTTCTGTCGTAATATGTCTGTAGTAGTATTTTTATAATATATAATTACTCTAGTGGTATTTTTTAATACATCTGTAATGTGTTTTTACTATTTCTGTAGAAGTACAGTTGTATTTTTTGTAGTTTTTCACTGAATTTTTTTAGAGTAGTTTTTCAATATTTTCATACTATTACCATAGTTGCATTTTTGTAGTATTTCTGTGGTATCAGTACTGTAGTAATATTTTTAGGTTATAGTATTACTGTAATAGTAATTTTGTAGTATTTCTATAGTATTTTTTCTTTTGAGAATGAAAACAAAAAAATATTTTAGGTTATATCAGGTTTTAATCATTCTATTTGATAGTTGGAGTTTTGTGGTAATTTTGTATAATTTCTGTAACAGCATTTTTGATTTTGACACACAAAGGGAAAATTGGGACAAATTCGGCACCAAAGAAACATGTTTTATTAGTGGTGATTTATTTACTAAGTGGTGCCCTGATGACCCATGTGTTTAAAAGATCCATGAATTTTGAATATATTAACATTATATCTGGACCATTTTGGTTTGTCTGGTCAGATAAAAAAAACCTTAACGAGCCGCATGTGGCCCACGGACAATATTTGCCCACCCCTAGTGTTGAGCTTTGTCCGTCTTACTCCCATGCATGCAGCACAGTGTTCGTTTCCCTATCAGTAAAAATGTGGTTGTGAGTGTGAAAGGTTATCTGTGGCTATATGTGCCTTGTGATTGACTGGCTACAGCTCGATGGTGTCGCCCGCCTTTTGCCCAAAGTCAGCTGAGCTTGATGATCCTGAACAAGATAAGGAGGATAAAAAATGGCCAGATGGGATTTCATCTATAATGGAACTTTAGTGAACATTTTGCTTGGATGTGCTGCATCTGCAGCATGACTGACTATCACAGTAAAGGCCTGATTTACTATAAAAGAAAGTGGTGGGCTCTAAATTGTGTTTACACTAACCGACTTGCTGATTGCACAAAGTATTGAAGTGGTCAAGACTTCAGTATTTGAAACAAAGTTTGACATTTGAAGTAGCTCTGATTGTTTTCAGCATGTTGACCTTACGTGTCCTAAATTAGGTCACTGAATTTAAATCCAGTACAGAGACCCATCACTACTTCTCTCTTTAGTGATCACAGGTTCACTGCATTCGAGGATTTTGAAGTGATTGTCTTTATGATCGTTGATATCAATGTATCGTGTATTGTGTTGTGAGCAGACAGCACTCAGTAAATGCTATCACAGCGGCAGGTTAGGGAGGGCCTTGGGTGGGCGGTACTGTACGCACAACTGTAATAGGCCGGTGTATGTTGTCAGTCAAACAGCGGGGTGGGCACAAACGTCCACTAAATTTTGCAATCCCACCGTGCTTTGGGGTATACAAATATTTCAAATGAATGAACGGATTTACATTAAGATCATTGTCTGCATGTAAACGTACCCACTGTAGCTACACCTAATTCAATTTGTGTTGTGTTTGTCTGTTACATTTGACTATGTTGAAGATCGTTCAACATACTGTAAACACAACTTCTACATAATAATATAATTTTATATATATATATATATATATATATATATATATATATATATATATATATATATATATATATATATATATATATATATATATATATATATATATATATATATATATATATATATATATATATATATATATATATATATTTTATTATTATTATTTTTATTTTAATTATTTTATTTTTTTCCAACTGGTACATTCAAATTATTTTCACAGATAATGATTTTGAAGACAGCCTGTCTTTGTCTGAGCTGCAACGTCATGTGAAGAACACTGGCACCCTACCAAGCTAATGACCATATTGGTTTATGCATTATTAGTCAAAAAGAGGGCAGCACGGCAGCGCAATGGTTAGCGCATGTGCGGCACAGTTCTGAGTCATGAGATCAAAACCTCCTGTGTGGAGTTTGCATGTTCTCCCCGTGCTTGTGTGGGTTTCCTCTGGGCCCTCTGGTTTCCTCCCACATTCCCAAAAACATGCATGTCAGGTTAATTTGCCGGTTGAATGTGTCCCTAGGTGTGAATGAGCGAGCAAATTGTCTGTCTCTGTGTGCCCTGCGACTGGCTGGCAACCAGTTCAGGGTGTCCCCTGCCCAGTGCCCGAAGATAGCTGGGATGGGCTCCAGCACCGCCGCGACCCTACTGAGGATAAGCAGTGCAGATAATGGATGGGTGAATGGATGAAAGGTGATACTGTCGTAAAGCAAGAACCATCATACAGACCACAGTAAAACAAACATGACAATGCAGCAGTTTTCTTTTGGCAATTTTAAAGAGGAAATACTAAACTGTAAGGGTATCTCAATATGTGTAGCTAATGGATTATAAATGTACAATAATGCTTTATATAGGTACGAGTATTTTGGCTAACTTCGACTCCCTAGCAGAAGTATCTTACATCCCTTAATGGGAGTGTGCACTTTTTTTTTCCCATGCTGTGTTTAA
Source organism: Urocampus carinirostris (assembly GCF_059441175.1). Lineage (NCBI taxonomy): Eukaryota > Metazoa > Chordata > Actinopteri > Syngnathiformes > Syngnathidae > Urocampus > Urocampus carinirostris. Next base: position 34,380,015 of record NC_142352.1, read on the forward strand.
AGAGAACGAGTGTCACGATCGTAGTCTCCATAAAGTGGTTATTAAAGAATATTGGTTGCCATGATTATAACTGTTTGCATGAAGAGGGCTGAGATTCTGCAGGATATCAGAAATTAGCCACAACGAGTTATGCCATATACACTCAATGTAGCTAGAATAAAAATGATATACAATTTGTGCAGCTATCGGTTACAGTCGATTTGAGATTTGATGGCACCCTTGATAAAATATATTAGCATACACTGCTAACGTAAGTGGCTTACCTTTGGGATATCGAGCTGCCTCCCTGCATCAGTGAGCAACGCATACCAGTAACCCAACCAGCTACGATGAATTGGTAAGCATCCAGACTTGTATAAGCTTTTAGATCCGCACAGGTGTATGGAGATACTCCATTAATATTATAATGGTACAGATGGTGTGGACAGAAGTCAAGCAGACTGGATGAGTTGTTTGGATGTGTGAATATGTAAGGAGGAAGACTGGATCGATCGGTAGCTAGCATTGCTAATGCTATCATCAGTTTCGTCTATGCAAATGAGTTCCTTCTTCCTGCTTGTTGTTATTGCTGTCTACTGTTTACTGGCCTTGTTCACTGTTTGCACCGAAGTGCAACGAAGTCCAACAATCACAACAAGAATTACTACCGTGTATCATGGTTTTTTCACATAGTTTAGTCACGTGTGCGCAAAGCGTCAATATGCAATAGCTGTTCACAGCAATCCCCGTCTGTTTTGGAGCTGCCTCATATAATGTGTTAACTGGATTTGCCATGTTGCAAGTGTGTGTTCTTTCAGTGACGTCAGTTCCAAAGAAAACGGGCTATATCTGTGAACTTTAAGACTACATACTTGAGTCCTCCAGCGTATGGAATATTTTGCGACATATCTGCATATTTGTGGTGAGGAACAATATACATTATGTTCCTGATTGAAAAAAATGGTCTTTATAGATATCTTTAAGTAATAGGAGGCATGTGTATGTATATCCTTAACAGGGTTGGGTAGGGTTACTTTAACTTGTTTACTTTCAATTACTTTTGCATTACTCCAATACCAAATATGCTAATAAAAGACAAAAGAAACTAAATATAAATAAAATTACTAATTTTTTTTGCAGGCTTGGGGAGTAACGAAATACATTGAATGGCAAAAATGATGTTGGAAAGCTGTTTGGATTTATTTTCATTTTGTTTCTGTCGCATTTTATGTTAGTTTTACCAGAGATCAAAGAGATCAAAGCCAGGAGAGAAAGCTTACCACGTGTTGTGAGTCATAATTTTATTCATATTTAGTTTCTTTTGTCTTTTATTAGCACATTTGGTATTGGAGTAATCCAAAAGTAATTGAAAGTAATCAAGTTAAAGTAACCCTACCCAACCCTGATCCTTAGCCCATTATTATTAGACTGCTGTTTGTACACATATTTGACATAAAGACAACACATCCAAAAAAGCTAGTTAAATACAAACATCTGCAACATTTTAAGCGTTAAAATGACACCGCATTTACATTTCAACCCCCAATACTAAGCCCTCCACATCCTGCATTGACGCCCTGACCCCAAACTTAAATGTGAACCGCAGCCCATGTTGTGACCTTTTCACAAAACTGTTTGACTAGCCTTCATCTGCTTTGTGTCTCAGAGGAAAGTGCAATCAGCATTGGGGGCTGTCTGACAGGGAAAGGACTACACAATAAGACAGATGGATGACACACACTGTTTTGTTGAGTGAAGGAAGCCACCTAAGTAAATTACCTCGGCTATTGCTGGTTTATTTTGAGGGGACAGTTGTCAGCTGTCAAAGAATGTCTGACTCATTCCTTATTGGATGGCACTAGATACATTTCCATTAAATGTATTTATGTTCGTCCGACACACATTTTGTCCACTACATCATCTCTAGAAATGTATTCCAAACAAGCTGACAGAATGAGGCTTATGCCACGCAGAAATGGAGTGAGGCAGATTTCCAGCATCCCATTTCATCAGTACCTTTTCTGACCCTCAGCCCACACACACACAAACGCGGGTCTGTGTTTGCCAGATCCCGCGTGTTGAGCACTTTCTGTTTGCACAAGACAGCCTGTTAAAGTGTCTGATTAGAGTTTTGTTTGAACAGAAAGCGGCAGCATCCTATCAGCGCACGACAGGGGACAGCCAACGATCGCCGGTAGCTCATTTGCTGCATGCTGGCGCTTCTAGAGACCTCAGACTATGACATCATTGCGGAGCGCACAAGGACGAGGAAAGACATGCTGACTGACAGCATAAAAAGCACACGTGAACCCGAGGGCCGGAGGAGGCTCCATAGCAGCCGGTAGGCTTCCGCCCGTAATGCACTTAGTGGTTCTCAGATGCATGTGACGGGATGCACACAAATTATGCTAATTCAATTGGCAATGATCTTCCTTCTGTGGTGCAGATGCAGGTCGCTGCGGGTAACAGGTTTGCAAACAAGGTGCATTTTCACCAACAGTACCGTTTCATGCACTAGGCCAGGGATTTGGAACCTATGACTTGCAAGCCAAAACTGGCACTTTTAATGAGTACTCCTCCAGTCCGTTCCAATTATGATATATTCGAAACGAAAGAGACGCTGGAAGAGAAAGGGCACAGTCTTAACTACAGTTTACAATCACGCTGTTACGCCAACAGACCTGGTTCTGACTGTAAGTCTATGTAATCCTGTATATGGAACTTCATCAAACTATGTATCTTCACTGTTGCAACACTTTATGAACGAAACCAACAGAACAAACTGTAAACACCTGAAAAAAACAGTCAAGTAGCCAGATCAATTTGATTGGTTGAGCAGTAGGGGTGGACAGTTCTTTTTCTCTCCTTTCTCTCTCTTGTTCTCTCTGTCTTTCTCTCTAGTTTCCCCCTCTCTCTCACCTAGTGCTGGTCGCACAGAAGGTAAATATATTTGTTTACTTTTTGTTTGCAGTATTTTATGACCTTTTTACAAAAGAACTCTGCTTGCACCTTAAACCCCATTATTTACTACAAAATGAGAGTCAATATGAGCCTCAATGATCTTAACTATGGGAGGCAGACACATTTTAAGTGGTGTTTTTGTTTGTATGGGTTATAGGGTTTTGGCATTATTATTATTTCATACATTTAATCAAATCATTAAACATCACACAGTTAAATAAAATGCCCTGCCGAATTAGCTTTGGTCTTGGAAGCGAGTTTGGTGGTTTAATTGAATTTAGTCTTAAACTATATGGTGAAGCTCTCTCCCAGAAATATATATCAAGATATTTTGCTTTCATCGGTCTTACAATCAAAAGTTTTCGAACCCCTCTACACGATTACCACTTTCTTTTTAACTACCTTTTTTATATGGTACAGTTTTTTTCAAATTTAAACAACAAAAAATATTGACTGAAGACTTGTATTTCGTGTATGGCTGCTCTATCCTGAAGCTCCAAAGATCACATTAGATTCTCGTTTTGGGAATAGTTATCCTCTCCTGGTTTTAAACAAGCACATTTGTATGTTTTTCTTTAATTTTCTATTGATTGCATTTGGAGAGTTTACATGCATGTTATGAAGTTTAGTGCCTTAAAAAGGGCCATCATTCATAACTTTCATTGATTTCTGAGTGTTTTAAAACCAATTAGAACAAATGGTCTATTTCAGATTCAGAATATTAAATGTCATTGTCAAAGAGCAATGATACTTGCTTAAGTTGCACTACTACGGTATACAATCATTACTCACCACATTTTCCATCATACTTCCCGAGTGAATGATGAGGCTAGTCAGAAACAATTTAACATTGACTTATTTCATTATGCTGCCATTAAGTTTTTTTTTAGGGTACCATGTCTGCATTTTTTTATATTTATATTGGGTTGATTAACATGTAATTGTAAATGTCTGCATGTTTGTTTATTCATAAATGCATATCGTAGATGCTGTTTAAAAAATATTTCTCAAATTTTTGTCATTTTTTATTTTGCCTGAATGGAATGTTCAAATGTCAAAAAAACAAAGATAGGCTTAACTTATCGAATTGCAGCCTGGATTGGTAAACACGAAAAAATCTTATCAATCATTTTTTCCCTCCCGGCTTTTCACCCTTCTGACAAAATTTTTATTCTATTTTTTAATTTAAAAGTTTGCCCACCATTGTACTAAGAGAATATAAATTCAATTGGATCTTCCCAGTTAAAAGGAAAGCAGCAGCAAGCAAAAACATATTTTTTTCCTTAGCATGCTTTTATAGTGGAAACATTGGACACATTGCCTAGCTGCATGTAGCATTAACATCCCAGTGATTCCTTAAATTGGTCCAGCCAGAGTTCTTAAAAATGCCTCATTGGACCTCAATGAAAATAAAGGTCATTGCTCACTGATATTTCACATTGTGGGTTTCATTACACACCTTGGGGGAAACAGGTGAAGCAGATAGAAAGACACTGATAACAAGCTGTGGTGGGAGGAAAATGTCAAAAAAAGAGAAACCCATTATTGGAAAGAAGGGGTATTTCAAAAATATATGTATGGGTGTGAGTATTTTTTTATCTTGGATGGATGGATGGATGGATGGATGGATGGATGGATGACTGGATGCATGGTGTCACGAAGCGGGTCGGGAAGCAGGAAGAAGGAACTCATTTGCATAGACGATCCGTCACTTTAATTGAGAAAGAAAAGTTGTCCAACACACAAACGGACCAAAAACAAAACAAAGCAGACTCAAATGAAGGCAAAACTACAGACTAGGCATTTAACGGGATTAAACAGAATTTTCGGTAATCCCTCAGAATGTTACATCGAAGTACAACAAAGTTCAACAATCACAACAAGAATAAACAGGTATCAAACAGGCATGAACAGGTTTTCAACAAGGGTAAACAACGATGTGGACCAGGGCAGTTCCAAAAGGCACGTTTAAGTACCCATAGGAGTAATCAGGAAATGCCGGTCAGCCTGTGTCAAGGGGCGGGGCCAGCTGGGCGCCATGACAACCGTGCAGGACATGACAGATGGATGGATGGATGGACGGACGGACAGACAGATGGATGGATGGACGAACTGACCTTTAAAATGACTTGTTGATAAATACACTTGGAAGATGGATGACAAAGGAACAGATCATGCAGCTAGGTAAGGGATAGACACCTTTGGTCTTGGAGAGCTGTGTTTCCTGCATGTTTTCAACAATTACGATCATGATTTAACTCAAGGAATTACGAGCTTATTGGTTTAAATGAAAAACTTGTGAATGAACTTGTCAATACCTAACATCACTTTGTGCATTATGTAAAAAAAATAAAATAATGTTAATGCCAAACTCTGAAGTTTGCCTTTTCAGTCAGAGGTCATGGGTGTGTAAGACATTTCAAATGCTGCTGGGTTGTGCGCTGGAAATTAATCTTTAAGATGTGTATGCTGTGAGAATGACTTCTCCTTGACTGCTCCCTGTTCGCTTCTCTGGGTAGAGTCTAGACCAGAGGCCGCGAGTGTTCCCAAAACTCTTAAGTGAAGGACAGCCAGACTGTCTGTCTGTGGCAGAGGACGCTGGCCAGCTCTCAGGAGTGACCCCCTCGCATTTCGACAGGCCCTTTCTTCCCTTCAACCCCTCCGCATGACTCTTAGCCCCGTAGCCCTCTAGTCTCCACAAACAACCATGACCATCTCGAGTCGCCTCTGTGTCCGCTGCTCTTCATTCCCTGTCACGCATTCATCCCAGTTCCTTTGTCTCTTCCACAGCTCTATGAAGACCATCTGGAATAAGACTGTATGCCTTTACAAGCTATTTACTCTACTGTCTGACAATACAATTGCATTATTGTCAGTGCATCTCTATCTTCATAATAAAAAGAGAAAAGATATCTGAGCAGATGGATAATAGCAGTTATTTTGTTTTGCTTTTAGAACAAACTGGAATAGGAGAGGGAATAATGAGACTAAGGCAAATACCTCAAGGGAGGGAAAGTATATGCTTTTCCCAACATGTGCAGGTCATTCAAAACTTTAAAGGCTAATTAGAAACAAAGTGATTATTTTGCTTTTGTTTATTTATTGTCTGTTAGCTTTACAATCATATAGTTGGACCACATACTCTTTGACCACTTATTGAAAATTCAAAGTCAATCTTATAAAAACAGCAGATGGACATGCTCATACCCTCACTATGTGTAAAACTGGAGTGTCATGCCCAATTTCGTTGTCACAATATGTTAGCCCATTTGTAACAATGACAATAAAGGTATATTCTATTCTATTCTATTCTAATAAAAGAAGACTCTTAAATGGCCTTCAAGTAAGAGTAATATTAGTGAATTTAACATCTATCCCAGAGGTCTCTAACTTTTTTCAAGCCGAAGGCTACTTTTTTTTTACTAGTTAGTGCAAAGGTCACCCAGTTTGATATGCATTTCTAAAATAAAATCTTATCATGTTATTAGTATGTTGTAACTATGTCATTACCAAATGTATTGTTGTAATTGGGGTGAAATAGACTCAGTAAACCAGTAAAAAATAATTTTACTAGAAAATCACAATGACCAAGAACTGGTGTGCTATTTTCAGAACAGGCACCCCAGCCGTCCGCAGGGAGCACCCTGGTGCCCACGGGCACCACGTCGGAGACCCCTGTTCTATCCGGTTCAAACTCAAAAAAGTGTTACTTCGCAGTATCCCCAATGCCCACTCACACACCTGTTGCTCTAAGACCTATTTAGTTAAAGAAATGTGTGACTACATCAAAACCAATCTCTGGGACGGCTTTTAACACAAAGAGCTGTGAGTCTCAAGTGTTAAATGTCACACTCTGGTCATGGCTTTTCACACAGCTGGCGTTTTACTTCGGACACACTCAAGAAAGCTGGTAAATTTCCGAGTGGACTTCAAACCCTTTATTGTAGGGGGACTATATCCACATTGATGATATAGTCTTAAATGGGTATAGCGAACTAAAACCTTTAATGCCTTGGTCAAGCATTTAATCTTAAACAGAATTTACTTTACGCATCCTTCCGGATCCCAATCTAAATTGTTGAAGGATGTTCAATGTTACTTTTAGAAAGGTTATGGAGAGTTTGCCTCGAAAAAAGATAAAATGTCTTTACCAAATCAAGACTCTAAGTGGAAGACGGGTTTTACCACAATTGTGCATTCTTCAGTGTTGGGCACATTACTTTACAAAAGTATTTAGTTATAGTTACTCAGTACTTCTTCTAAAAAGTAACTGAGTTAGTATCAAAATTTCTAGAGGGTAGTTACCAAAGAAAGTAGGCATTTCCGTTACTTTAAAAAGTATGTCGAAAATGTTTTAATTTTCTGAGCAAATATCAAACACCGCAGTTTTAGATAACTGTTTTTTGAGGGGGCTTGGCAAAATGCATCAAAATAACAAAAGGATAAGAGAGATAAAAGATTAAATTAAATGCAACATACTTTTTATGCTCAACAAATTTAAAGTTAACAACCAGTGTCTGAAACTCATGACAAAAAGTTTACCGGACACCATTTTTCAGAACTTAAAACACAATAAGATGACTAATCACAAAAAAGAAAAAAATAATTGTTGCAAAGTATTAAGGATTGATAATCATAATATATTACAGAACAACACTTTAAAATTAAGTTTATAATAAATCTACTAATAACATTCATTGCATGTATATGACATCGCTGTTTTCCATCTGCCATCAGTATGAACCTGTATTTACTCATTTTCATTCATGCGATGTTTGCTTTGCGTCGTCTGCTACAAGCCACGTGAAATCCTCTTTCCACAATGCTTTTAATCTACGTTTACGTTTTGTAGCGTCATAAATTTTGTTCTTTCGAATCTTACGTCTGGGGCTGAGGTTTTGACTTGATTCCTAACCACTTATCCATTTTTCTTGTGTTCTCTGTGCGTCTACTTTGGAAAATGATATGCAAATGTACGACCTTATAATGCTCAGGAAAGTCCGGAAGAACAAGGTTATCCGATGCAGGCTTCTGATTGGCTGCCGAGTATGCAAATTGCCTAAACAACCGAAATTTCCAAACTGAACAAAGATTTTGAAATCGGAATAAAGCAAAAGTTCTATTTGAAAAAATGAAAAAATAAAAACGATTTTTTTTTTCCCCTTGAGAAAGTTGCTGGCCACCCAGGCAATGATGTTGTGTAAGTTGTACGCTCGACGTAAAATATGCATGCCCCGGGTGTCCGGGCAAACGTTATTTCAGACACTGTAACAACACAGAATCCCCCCAAAATGCATGTTGACCAATCACAGGGGTGTTACCAGGAGCGTGGGGCAGGTATCATTTCAGTGCCCACCCATGGACATGCTCTGCCCACCCAAAGACAATTGGATGTAGTAATGAAGGTAGTCTGGCCAGCGCATATGCTATTCCATTTCTATAACATTGGGTATGTCAGAGGACACCTGCACAGGCTCTCCTGCATGCGACCTAATTTATTTACGTGATTTTGTCAATGTGCCGCGAACCTGTGACGCGGTTTTGATAGCTTTCATTCAAAGTCTCATGAAAAATTGACAGACGCAGATGTTTTGGATTTCGGTTCACTTCTCTCTAGGAAGCGGTGACCCTTAGAGTTGACTTTTTCTACTTGTCCTGGAAGCCAGGGCCCTAACAGTCAATTTTCCTTTTTGTAATCTACAGTCGCCATGTCAGAAATTGATGGATTTAAACTCTAAAGATGTTATTCTACTATTGCACAAGCTTCTTTGCATACAATGCGCCTTTCTTGCTTGTGTTTGAAGAAGGAGGAAACAGGATAAACACCTTATTTGCGGCCAGATAAGGGACCTCTCTGACCGCAGGCACACCTAGTTTTTGTTTGCTATGGATAACATGTTATCGTATAAACAGGTCTCAACTGTTTGTTTTGTTACTCCCCTTCCCTTAGCAGAGGAGACCTTATGTAAATTAGGGCCTTCCGAACACAATAAATAGACAAGGAGCATAAGAATATTTCAGAGTATCCAGCAGACTGCCGAAGGGTAGACTATGGATATTACTCCTTGCAAGTAAATCAAATATCACGTTCTCTCTGTCTTTTTTGTATATAGGTTTTGTACATCTGTTGGGTTAAACCTGACATTTATTTGGTCCTTCGAGCCGGATTCCAAGATACCTGACGATCCCAGCGTGTGAGTAAAGATCCAGGCAAGTCTGTGGCCACAGCATTAAGACCCTTTTCGGGACTGGTCCTTTTCCTTACAAGTTGGGATCCGAAGGTTGACGGAAAGTCCAAGGACTCAGAGAACTGTGAGTAAAACTTTTATTTTAAAAAGGAATGCATGTGACTAAAGTAAAAGGGTATGAGTGTGAAGAATTCAAAACAGAGTTAAGAAAATAAATCCTAACAATCATAGGCACTATTAGGTAAAAGAGAAACGTGGCCAGTAAGACTTAAGACACAGATAGATAGATAGATAGATAGATAGATAGATAGATAGATAGATAGATAGATAGATAGATAGATAGATAGATAGATAGATAGATAGATAGATAGATAGATAGATAGATAGATAGATAGATAGATAGATAGATAGATAGATAGATAGATAGATACTTTGTTCATCCCCGAAGGGAAATTCACATTTCCAGCAGCATCCCTGAGCTGAGAACAATCGAGAACAATCGAAAATAACACGGGAGCTGCTGGAGTGGCTGCCATTCGTGACGGCGCCGGAAGAAAAGATTCAATTTGAATCATTTACAAACAAACAAACAAACAATTGAATCATGTACAAACAAACAAACAAAATATTCATGTTTCAATAAGTGAAGTCTTAAGTAAGAGGGAAAGGGTTCCTCTCCGTTTCAAAAAGAACTCAAGGGAAGTTCTTTAAGTAAGAGGGCAAGGGTTCCTCTAAGTAAAAGGGCAAGGGTTCCTCTCTGTTTAAAAAGAACTCAAGGGAAGTTCTTTGTTCTTCAAAAAGAGTGAAAGTGAGTGTGAAAGAAAATACTATTACCACTAGGTAATTGTATTTTATACCAAAGCAACAGGGAATAAATGGTGAGCCTTTGTGGATGCATGTATGCAAGAAAATTCAAACTGCATAGGTTGAAGTGAGTTTTACCACAAAAGGTTATTTATCACCATCCTGTTGAAAGAGAAACTCAGTGTTAGAATACACTAGGTATTAAAAACCACTGAGTCCAAATTTAGTTCTAAAAATGGGAAAGGGGCAAAGTAAAGTAAAACAGAAGCTTTTAGAAGATTTTTCGTGCAAAGACTGGAAAGTTATTGAAAAGGAAGATTCCTCAGCAATAGAACCCCTATGTTACTGGATAAAACAATATAACCTTAATGGGAGGTTGTCCACAGAAGGCATTAGAGAACTGCAACAAAAAATAAGAAACAAATGCAAACAGAAAAATAATAAGATGAGAAAAGAAGGTTATGAACAGACACAAGTCTGGATAAAAATAGCAGGACAGCGAGAGGAAGGTGAAAGGAGGCCAAGACAGGAGAGAGAGGATGTAGAGGAATTCATAACGCAGATAGAAAATCTAAGGCGATCTTATCATCTAAACGGAATGGAAGTACAGCAAGTTTGGATGACACAATTAGGGCCAGATTGGTTCCACGTAAAAGTAGCATACTCTCCAACTAATGACGCTAACCCTCCCGTGATACTTGCACCCGAATCTGAACGATTGACACAACAGGTGACTCCTCTCCTAGAAAGAATCAGAACTAAATACAGGAAAAGAGCAAATTACAATGAAATAGGGAGATGTAAACAAAAACCAGATGAGCCATTTGATGAATACAAAGGAAGAATGGAAAAGGTGTTTAGGGCACATAGTGGGTTAGATCCTGGTGATGGAGCTGACGAGGGCCCCTATAAACAACAATTAAAAAATGCATTGCACTCAGGCTCCTTACCAGAGATTAGTGGATGGGTAAATCGCCACTATAGAAGAACACTTGCAGAATACATAAATCATGCCCTCCATGCTGAGAAAGTGATCAAAAGTAAGAAAGGGGAGAAGAAGCCATCAACAATTTTCTACCAAGAAGATGAAGGAACCACAGTGTTTTTTCAACAATCTAGAGGTAGAGGCAGAGGTTTTGGATCACGTGCAAGCAATAAACCTAGAACCTGTTGGTCTTGTGGGAAGGAAGGGCATATTGCTATAAATTGCAGAGGTAACCCTTCCCCACAAGACCATCAGAGTGCATGACTAGGCCCGGAACCAGGACCAAAGCCTGAAATGAAATTTGAGATAGAGATAAAGCTAAAGGATAAAAATGAGGAAGAGGAAGAATATCTTTTCAAAACTCGCCATGAGAGATTTGAAGAAGAGGTTTTAAACTTAGAAAACATACTCTATAAAGAAAAAATAAGAAACCTAAATCACCAAATTTTGTTAAATTTATTAGAAGTTTGATTGTTTGGGCCCTGTGTATGTCTTATGTTATATGTTTGTCTGTCTTACTTGTCAAAAAGAAAGCTAAACGCTAAAAAAAGTACGTTTTCAAAAGAGCTGAGATTGTTTAAAGAGTGATATTTAAGAAGAATTGATAGAACAGATTAAAGGAGTTGGAAAAAGTAGATTTTTTGAGGAATAGGTGTTCACCATAAGGGTGTTTAACACAGGCACCGGGGGCCACAGATGGTTCTGGAGATTTTCTTGCGGTCCGAATTTTTTAGTTGAAAATCGATAAATTAAAAACTGAGAAATTTAGAAAAAAAAATGACTGAGTTATTTTAGATGCGTTAATTCAAGATAATGACAGAATAATACAGAAAAAGATAAGATATTCCTGTTTTCAGTACAAAAATTGGTAAAATAAGGACTGGGAAGACTAGGAAAAAATCTATTTGAGTGAATTGGAATAAATTAATTTGAGATAAAGGCATTTTTATACAAAAAGTATTGAAAAGGCGTTAATAAATAATTTATTTTCAATGAATATGGAGGAAAAATGTATTGAGTGGAATACAAATGAGTAATATAACTTGTTGCACATCAATATATGTGATTTTCACATTAAATAAGTGAAAAATAATAGATTTAATTGGTTTGAAGGAAAAAATTAAAATTAAGTGAGATGATTAAACGTCATTTTCGCATTAAACTAGTGAGCTAAAAAGCTATTGTGAGGGGGCGTGTAAGGAAGGAATGTTATGTTGAGAATGGATTGTTGGCAGAACAGGTAGGGAAGTTACAAATACAGAAAGATAAGAGTAAGTAAAAGAAGGTATAAAGGGAAAAGAAAATAAATATTAAGAAAAGGAGCATACAAAAAAAAAAAGAGAAACATAAAGGGGAAAGTTAATTAAATATCAAAAAAGATAATTGGTTGAAAATTAAGTGAGACTAACCGTAATACCATAGATTGGGACAAATAACTTTACTTTTTCAACATTGAATTGTGTTAAGTCTAGATGACTAAAAAAGCAAATGGGTGAGAGTGAAGCACATTATAGAGTGCTTTTGGAGGTCTTCGTTGATTTGAAAAGCGCTATATAAATGCAGACCATTTACCATTTATAACATTACTTTTATAGAAAAGCTACTAATATAAAAAAAAATTATTGCAAGGGGATGAATATCTAATTAAATGCTAATAAGCATGGACATAATATGTTGTTTTGCTTTAGAAGAAGAAGAAGAAAGAAATACCACAATATTTATACACAAATAATATTACAGAGGAGAAAATGTACGGTATTGGGTAGCAACAGGCGTTAACACATGGTTCAGCGATTCTACTGGACTATCCAGGAAGTCATTATTCTGGACTATAATAGTAAACTCAGGAGTACATCTGAAAAAAAAGAAGGAATGACACATTTACTTTACTAAGGAACAGCAGGAGCTATTAAAACAAATTCCTAATAAACTATGGTCCCAGGGACCCACAGATGTAGGACTAGTAAAAGGAGCACAACCTATAATAATAAGACCCAAAACAGAACATCGGCCCAGAATAAAACAATATCCTTTAAGACCAGATGCAATGGAACGAATAAAACCAATAATAGAAGATCTAAAGAAGGCGGGAGTACTAATAGAATGTGCTGAGTCACCCGTAAACACACCGATATTTCCTGTAAAGAAGGCACCCCCATCTTCAGGGTGGAGAATGGTTCAGGATTTGATAGCGGTAAATAACGCAGTGATCCAGAGGTCCCAGTGTGTGGCAGATCCACACACGCTATTGAACTCTCTGAACCCAAAGGCAAAATATTTCACAGTGGTAGATATAAGCAACGCATTTTTCTCAGTACCAGTGCATAAAGACAGTCAATTCTGGTTTGCATTTACGTTTAAAGGGAAAATATATACCTACACCAGATTACCTCAAGGGTATTGTGAAAGTCCAAGAATTTACTCTCAAGTAAGTTTCGAGCCTCTAAATAAGAGCGAACTATTAACTTATGTAGATGATATATTAGTAGAACCAGGGAAAGAAAAATAATATTGCATACTAAAGAGCAGGAAATCTGAGTCATTTCAAATAATCAAAATTTTGAAATAAGTTTGAAAATAACGACTTATTAACACAGAAAAAGAAATCGTGAGATTGGAAATTAAATTTTCTGTTTTAATCTCTAAATGAGATGTGCTTTGTTTTTAAAAGGAAAAAAAAAATACACACAGTATTAAGTATTAATTCAGATAAGGTCATGTTTATTGTGTGTATAGCTCTTAATCTCTAAGGATATTAAGGGGCTGCAAAGAGAAAAGACTATTGCAAACCGAAGATTATGATAATAATATAATATAATACAATGCGAGTTGATAAGGCAATTTATTAGTGACAAGTATATGTTGTTTTATATTGAATCAATGAGAAAAGATAGTTGATTATGATTGAAGAGAGAGGAAATGACAATTAAAAAAGATTTGACGTTGAGTTCCATTTGGCATTTTTGAGATTTTTGATGTTTAGACAGTGTGATGGTTTGGAATTTTGATGAGTTTAGCGCCAAGAACAAGATCCCCTAGGAGGACAACTGATAAAAAGTCCTTCAAGAGAAGGTGAAATAAGCCACGCTTAATTTTTAAGTATAAGCATGTTACAATTAACAAATGATTAATAAATACGTAACAAATGCTGACTTATAGTTAAAAAGAAACAATTTCTATGGAAGGAGTGTTTTCAGAAGATAACGAGAAACTGATTGAGCTTGAGTAGGTAGGATCATAGGAATTTAAAAATAGCAGATTAATTATCTTGAGACAGATCATGAGAATTTAAAAATATATCTGCATGGATAAAAAATAATGTTTACATGGTCATTTAACTTAAAGAAGAAAGGAAACAAAACGTGAACAAAAGAAAAAAAGGCTAAAATAACAGAGAAAGTATTGTTTCGTAGGAAAGAAAGATGAAACAGGAAAAAGGAGGACAGGCTATGCTGTAGTAACACATGATAAAGTATTAAAGGCAGAAGCATTAACTCAACATTGTTCAGCTCAAGCTGCAGAATTAGTGATCCTAACAGAAGCCTGCAAACTTATGAAAGAACAACAACAACAATATACACAGATAGCCAGTATGCCTATGCAACAACTCACACGTTTGCACAACACTGGAAAAATAGAGGTATGATAACATCAACAGGAAAACCAGTGACACATGCAAAACTGCTAACAGAACTATTACAAGCAGTGCAGCTGCCAAAACAGTTAGCTATATGTAAATGTGTGGCCCACACACCAGAAACAAACCCAGTTTCAAAGGGCAATGCATTTGCAGATAAAATAGCAAAACAAGCTGCACAACGAAAAATAACAGTTCGAAGTCTAACAGAAAATGCCTTAAAAAACAAAATACTACAAGAAATGCAACAACAATCGCCTAAACCAGAGCAAGAACTCTGGAAAAGAAAAGGAGTACACCTAAAAGATGGAATCTGTAAATGACAAGAAGATAAACCAATCCTACCAAAAAATCTATACAAATGGGCAGAAACATTGAGACATGGGAAGACATGTCTCAACAGGAGGGATAGTAGGATTGATAAACCAGATATTGATAACCTATGGTTTTAACTCCTATTAAAAAAATAATAATAATAATAATAAAATAAAAAATTGTAGAACATGTTTGATATGTGCAAAGCACAATGCTCAGGGTAATCTAAGACCAAAGAGAGGACAGTTTCCAAAGATAGAGAACTGTAATTAATTACCTTTTATGGACTTTATAGAACTTAACAATAGTGAAGGGAAAAAGTTATGTTTAATGATAATAGGTTCATTCTCAAAATCGATAGAGCTTTTTCCTACTAAACACCCAGATGCGCTAACAGTAGCTAAAGCATTATGCCAAGACATAATTCCATGTTATGGGATTCCAGAAAAGATCTATAGTGATAATGGTTCACATTTTGTAAATCAAAAAAAATTAACTAAAATAGGCATTTCATATAGACCTAAAAGATCACTGTGCTTATCACCCATAAAGTGCAGGGTTAGTGGAAATAAAAGAATGGAACTATAAAAAAAACAGACTTAGGAAGTGTATGGAAGAAACCAAAAGACCATGGACTAAATGTCTAGAATTAGTAAAACTGTATATTAACATCACCAGTACAAATGTGCTAACACCATATGAAGTAATATTTGGTGAATTACCATTCTTTAAAAATATGTGGGAAACTGATGATGAAAGTACTCTGGCTGATTACATGAGAAAAATGTTGCAGCACCAGAAGCAACTAGCAGATCCTAATGAGAACGATGATACACTTTCTATGTCTCCACAGGAAAGCCAATTAGTTGAACCAGGTGATTGGGTTCTGATAAAAAGCAGTAAAGATTGCAGAAAAACACATGAGCTCATTTGACACACTGTAAGAAAGTAATTAAGCATGAGTAAAACAACTGTTTCGATGTTTCTATTTTAGCATACACTTTGATTGTTCTTAGGCGTCATTGTAATAGCACTGTGGTACCTACTGGAGAGCTGTTATTCCTCAACAAAACTTTCAGAGGAAGTCTGGCTACAAAGGGGGCTGCAATTATAGTTTGCAGTCGTCTCAAACCAGTGAAGATTGTCCACAACTCTGGAAGTGTTAGGAGGAATTGCAGATCTGCAGGTAGAATGCTAACAGGTAGAATGGTAGCGGTAGGCGAATTGATAGTAGCAATTATAGCAACGTTTTTATTGTTATTTGAAGAAAACCTTAATGTGCAAAAGAGAAGAAGAAAAAGTAAAAGAACTCTCAGGAAGACAACTGGGATGGCGTTCCCCAGGTTTCTCCAAGAACCCCACGGGCGCTGAGATGCTTTTCCACCCGGCAGTGGTGAAGCCATATTTGACACTCCTTGCTGAGAGCTCCAACCCTGCAACTCTGGAGGGCGCTGCAGGGTCACTTCAAAACCTCTCACTGGAAGTTTGCGGCATACAACCGTGCTGCAGTGTGGTAGGAAAAAGAACTTTCCATCCTGGTGGAGCTGCTGCGAATGGACAACGATTAATGTGTCCCAGCCGTTGCAAGCACGCATGCACCGAAAAAGGCGAATGCTGCCACCGCCAATGTCTGGGCAGCTGCACGCACGCAAACAGCGACACGGCATGCGCCGCCTGCCTGCATTATTACCACGAAGGCCGCTGCGTGCCCGACTGCCCGCCCGGCACTTTCAAGTTCGAGGGCTGGCGCTGCATCACCATGGACCTTTGCTCACAAGTTCACCTGCCCAGCGACGTTCACTTCGTCATCCACGAGGGCGAGTGCATGCCCGACTGCCCCTCCGGGTCCGCACCAACGAGAGTAATCGGATGCTGTGCAGCGCCTGCAACAGCCTATGCGACAAAATCTGCTCCACCTCCGTCATCGACTCGGTGAACGCCGCTCAGTCCCTCAAGGACTGCACCGTCATCGCCGGCAATCTGGACATCAACATCCAGCACCTTCACAACCTCTGGGACTGGACTCAGCACAACCTAACCATCTGTGCGGGACGCCTCTTCTTCCGCCTCAATACCAAACTCTGCATGTCTGAGATCCACACCATGTGGGAGAAAACCAGCGTCACGGAAAAGCCCCAGGAAGGCGACTTTCGCAATAACGGCGAAAGAGCCAGTTGTGTGAGCCACGTCCTCAGGATTTTGTCCAACAGCACGTCCAGCTATGCCATCCGCCTGATGTGGGAGCGCTACCATCCACGGGATTACAAAGGCCTTATCAGCTTTATGGTCTACTACAAAGAGGCCCCTTCTCAGAACATCACCGAATTCGACGGCCAGGACGGCTGCGGTTCCAACAGCTGGCACATGGAGGAGATCAGCAAGCCCACCAAGTCAGAATTGTCCGGGGCCAAGAAGGGTCCTTGCTGCGTTTGCCCAAAGACCCCAGAGGAGAAGGACCGGGAGAAGGATGACCGCGTCTTTCTCAAGCTCTTTGAGAACTTCCTCCACAACGCCATTTTTTTTGCAAAGACCTCAAGATCGTCGTCGCCGGGACCTTTTTGGCCTGGCAAATGCCACTTCCTTACATTTTCCAGATCTTTTTTCAGAAGTTTTTGACTACGGTGAATCAGACGACAAAGTTTAACCTCTAAGTGTAACATGAGTACTATAACATGATTCTGTAACTGAAAATCGAGAGAAGAAGTTATTGGATGACAAAGAGAAATAGTGCAAAGTGAATAAACAGGAGGGAAATGATGGATTTAAACTCTAAAGATGTTATTCTACTATTGCACAAGCTTCTTTGCATACAATGCGCCTTTCTTGCTTGTGTTTGAAGGAGGAAACAGGATAAACACCTTATTTGCGGCCAGATAAGGGACCTCTCTGACCGCAGGCACACCTAGTTTTTGTTTGCTATGGATAACATGTTATCGTATAAACAGGTCTCAACTGTTTGTTTTGTTACTCCCCTTCCCTTAGCAGAGGAGACCTTATGTAAATTAGGGCCTTCCGAACACAATAAATAGACAAGGAGCATAAGAATATTTCAGAGTATCCAGCAGACTGCCGAAGGGTAGACTATGGATATTACTCCTTGCAAGTAAATCAAATATCACGTTCTCTCTGTCTTTTTTGTATATAGGTTTTGTACATCTGTTGGGTTAAACCTGACAGAAATGGGGTGGGCTAAAATCCTCGCTGAAAGCCAAGGGTAAGGTAGCCAAAGTGCTACAGCCATCATATTGTGAAATAGTGAATTTTCTTTTTTTGCAACCAATTAATTTTTTACAATGGTCAATGTAAGGTAAATTATAGTTTAATTTTATTTTGAATGTGCCTTTGTATGATTTTATCCTCAAAAGTACCTTAACGCCAAAGATTATGTCCAGGTGCTGTATGTATTTTTGCAACAATTGTATCCTCTTGCAGCCCGCTAACCATTGATCAAGATGGCCTTCACTTTAGTGCCGGGAAGCCTGCTCTAGAGTTTGCCTCCCTTTCCACGTTCCTTTCTTTTCACAGTGACACATTGTACCCTTTGTGTTACTAAGTTTCATTTTCATTACTGCCCATTTATTATACTCGCACGTCCATCTAGCAACCAGCAATATTCACTTTAAACATGTGATTTCTGTCTAAACCAATCAGATTTGTTTCTTGTACTCATGTGACCTCGCTTAAACCAAACAAATGTGTTGTTCTATGCCTGAATTTGAGTCTCTGGCCATAGGATGAGCGTGCTTACTTCCTGAGCCAATCTTGGAAGCAGATCTTGGAAGCACGCGCCTCCAGTGGAACGGCTATCAAAAACCTAATTCCCGACTCAAAGTGTGGTCTTTTCTTTATCCTCATACAATCTCAAGTTTTAACCTTGACAGTCAACATTACTTGCGAGACACATATTATGAATTTTATGACAAATGCCTCGGGCCGTTAAAAATGTGCCCACGGGCTATAACTGGCCCCCGGGCCGGACTTCGGACATCCCAGCTTTAAGGGAAAAAAACATAATTGTTTTGTTTCATTAAACTGAAGGACACACAGTATATTTACTTTTACATGTAGGGATGCACTCATGATAAAAGTAAAGTGGGTCATATACACCGAGATACTTCCTGACCCATTTACAGTAACATGTAGTATGCAATAGTGCTGCTCATCCCAAACAGTTACATTTTGAAATATTTATCATTCCATTGCCATAGGCCCATTCCTTCCAGACTAGCCTGGTAAAGTACAGCTGTATTTTGTCGTATTAGCCTTTAACCTTTAAGTGCCCAGAAAGGACCTGCGTCTGCAAGGATCAGAATAAGAATATAGGTCATTTGACTCCACAAATGAAAGATGCATAGCACTGCCTGGCGAGAAGGAAGCAGGGTAGAGACGGACTAAATCTAGTGATGCTTCCAACTCTTTAGCTTGTGCGGTGACCACAGAGTGGAAGAAGAGAAGAAAAATATCATCATTGGGCGGGGAGGAGTACTATGTGCACACAGGGTACAGAAATATACATAACGAAAACATGAGAATGGGAGTATCAAAGTATCCGATTCTCTTAATCGGGAAACAAACAGTAGACAGTTGTTGAGAGAGCAGCTGCAGCTCACACACAATGTGGTCCTCTGTCTGCTCGTGTCTGGTAGCCATCAGAGGACCAGTCAAAAGTTCACACCCTTGCCGCCATTTTCCGCTTGTTGTCTTTAGAAGTTGAGTTTTTGTGATCATGCTCGGCTCTCGAATCGCCAGTTGTGATTAAATGGCAGTGCTGTGGTTCAAATCCAACACCCGTGTAAATCGATGCATAAGCTTATCTTGTTTATCCGTATGCTAATGGGATTTAATCATTTACGGTTAATCCTCAAAAACTAGTCTGAGGTACTACATCTGCATCAAGACTGATCGTTTGTAATTATTAATGGTAGTAATCCCTCACTGTTTTGCCCTTTACTTTTTGCAGTTATGTGCATTGTGCTCTGCATTCCAATCTGCTGAATAGCGGCCATGCCCATTTTTCTGTGCATCAGTATCATTGCGGTCTAAGTTGAACGCGTACGTAAAAAAGCTCAACGGACCTACATTATATATGCATCAAAAGAACCTATGGCTGGCCCCAAAAGTCAGAAGCAGATGCTTTATATCGCCAACAAAGTTGGACTTCTGGACATTTTAAAGGAAGGTAAAGCATTTTACGCCACGTTTTTGTTTTTAAAAAACGTCCACCTGATGGCGACAAGCTATAATCTAAAGTAAAAGAGTGGATGGTGTCCTGAAATCAATTTAACCCCTTTTTGCAATCAACAGCGCAATTATTCTTTTAAAATTATGATTTGTTAGTGCAAAAGTTGTTAAAAAAGTAACAATAACAATAATTGTATCTGTTAAACAAACGCCTGAGTCTGTAAGTACAGTTCATTATTTAGTTTAAATGTATGATCAATTATTTAATAAATCAATGTTTCTACCCCTTTGGATCCCTACTTTTCTAACCATAATTCAACGTGTGTTAAAATATGTGTAATCTGGTCGAATATTATCTCCCCCCCAACTGCTAATTATAGACATCCAACCAGCCATCAAATAACTACAAAATAAGCCTATATATAAATATATTAAGGCAGCACGGCAACGCAGTGGTTAGCGCGTGTGCGGCACAGTTCTAAGGTCCTGTGTGGGTTCAAATCCAGCTACCGGACTTACTGTGCGGAGTTTGTATGTTCTCCCCGTGCTTGCGTGGGTTTCCTCTGGGCACTCCGGTTTCCTCCCACATTCCAAAGACATCCATTTCAGGTGGATCCCTAGGTGTGAATGAGCGAGCGAGTTGTCTGTCCCTGTGTGCCCTGCGATTGGCTGGCAACCAGTTCAGGGTGTCCCCTGCCCACTGCCCGATTATTGCTGGGATAGGCTCCATCACCCCTGCGACCCTACTATAAGCGGTGCAGCTGATGAGATGAGATAAATATATTAAATCTGTACATTCTAGCTTTTTTACCAGTATATAAATCTTTATTATCTACACAATTAAGTAATTATTATTGTTTAGCCACATGTGGGTTTTTTTTTTTTTCATTTTTTCGATAAAATCTTTTAGGGTGATAATTTATATGCCATATAAACATATATGTGAGTATAGATGGTACTTAAAGTTGTTTTTGTTTGGCCGTCCTATTTGTTTTTAGAAAAAAAAGGTGAATATATTTTAGTATATCTGCTTTAAACTGCACAATCATTTTATTTGATACATTTAAAAAGTAGTTTTTTTTTCATGAATTTGGTTGCAGCTTGTAATTAGGGTTTAATGGTGGGTCCTCAAATCAGAACCAGTTGAGAACCACTGCTCTAAAACTAGATGGTAGCATACACTTTCCCCTGGAGATTCAGATTTAATTGACTAATATAGCACCTTCTGTTGCAGAGAGGCCAAGTAAAATGCTTCCCACAACCTAAGAAAATGACCTCTTTGGGATGCAGACAGGTGTCTGCTCCTGCCCCCATGATGCAAACTCCAAACCAGAGTGACACACAAACACAATACAAACACAAGCGGCTGCTTCCGGGTTGCTGGGTCACCCTGACATGCACAGGTCAGGATGTCAGGTCAGGCTTTATTAAAAGCCCGGGAGTCTTGAACATTTAATTAGCCTGTTCCATGTTAGGTGAGTGTAGAGGCGGGTAAAAAGGGGGGGTGAAAGGGGTTCTGTGATTAGACCTCTGTCAGGCCTGGAAAAACGAAAGTCACTTGTCGCCTGGTCTTCCCACGCCTGCAGTGATGCAAATGAAATACATAAAATGAAATTGCCATCATGACGTTAGATTTCATACTACTATTGTATGAAGGAAAATCTGTGTTCTGAATAATAATGGATGAGATATCAGGATACCAGGTGTACACCAGGGATCCTGAGAGGGTCATATAATTTTTCCCTTCGATGATAAGGGGCAGGGGTTAGTTTGTAGCACAAATTGTGTGATTATTGCAGGTGTGCCTGAATATAAATTCCTAAAAGGCAAACAATTTTATCTCATGATCACACTATTTTTTACACACCATACCAGAAATAGATGTTAATTCTATTGTGTGTTTCATGTGTTACCATCCCGATAGAGAAGAATTCCTTACGGCAGTTTCATAATCTTATTGCTGTGTGAGTAATTCTAAAATGTTGTCCATGTTTAAATGCACTCACAAATTTCCCACTACTTTCCTCTAACATTTGGATTGCTTTTTTTTGTTTGAGTCAATAAATACGGAGCTCTGGCTGGTCAGTGTACTTGCTGGTTTTAAAAAAATTTAGGAGTGGGCAAGACTGGAAGTTTCAGTACCGATCCAATCCAAGTAAATACATGACAGTATCGATACATACCAATCTGGGTGTCACTAGCCTGTACTTGCCCAAGACACACCACAGCCCCTCTACGACCCTAGTGGTTAAGGGATTTACCAACCCAACAACCAAACACAGCACAAAGATTTTAGACACTGAAAATGTTTCAATTTTTATCAAATAACTAGACTTAAAACGTTAACAGTATAAACAAAATATATATACATATATATATATATATATTCGTATTACAATTGAAAAAAAGCTAAGAGAGTCAAATAAAAAAGCAGCAATGTAAAATGCTTACAATGTCAACATGTCAACTATACCTTGCATTACACATTATTTAGAAAATAAAGTCAGAAAGCACGGATAGTGTAAACAATACAATCTAAAAAGATTTAACAGTATAAAACAATACTTCTACAACAACAACTGTTACGCAGCAAAAGTCAAGAAAGTTAAACCAAAAAATCAGCAATGTAACAAACAAGCCCTTTTGGCTCTGTTGCCATAGGGACAACGGATGTCCAGGTTTTTGTTCAGGAACAGTAACATGTTTACATTTTTGGATGCAGCTCGATGCTTACAATGGGTGAATAGTTCTCGTGTGTTTCTGTAAATTTGACATAGTAGTTGACCACTGTGCTAAGCTTTGTGTTTGCCTCTGTGTTAATTTGCTTCTGTGAGGGGTGCGCCAGTAGATTTACCACTTGCTTTTGCCTGTCAGACAAGTTGCAGCAGTAGGCCAGGTAGGGGGAGGTGGTTAAAGTGTTCCTATCAGTCACACATTCAGTCAATAAAGGCTGTGTGAGAGAGATGACTGCTCTATCTACAGTGAGGAAAATAAGTAATTAGTCAACCACTAATTAGGCATGTTTTTTCACTTGAAAATATTAGAGAGGCCTGTAATTGTCAACATGAGTAAACCTCAACCACGAAAGACAGAAATAGAAAAAAAAGACATCAAATTGTTTGATTTTTAAACAATTTATTTGACGGTGGAAAAGTCTTACCAAAAGTTCATCTCAATACTTTGTTATGTACTCTTTTTTGGCAATAACAAAGGTCAAACGCTTTCTGTAACTCGTCACAACCACACTTGCTGGTATTTTGGCCCATTCCTCCATGCAGATCCCTTCTAGAGCAATGATGTCTTGGGGCTGACGTTAGGCAACACAGACTTTCAACTGCCTATACAGATTTTACTATGGGGTTGAGATTTGGTAAATTGTTAGACCACGCCGGGACTTTGAAATGCTTCCTACAAAGCCATTCCTTTGTTGCTCTGGCTGTGTGTTTGTAATTAGTGTCGAGCCGAAAGATGCACCCACATCTCATCCTTATGCACCTTACTGATGGAAAAAGATTTTAACTCAAAATTTTTCTATACATGGCCCCATTCATGCGTTCCTTTTTTCTTTTGCAACAAGCAGCCCTGATGCAAGATAGTTCCACCCCCATGATTCACAGTGTGTATGGTGTTCTTTGTATGCAATTCAGAATTATGTTTCTGCCGAACACGAGAACCTGTGTTTCTATCAAGAAATTCTATCTTGGTTTCCTCTGATGATAACACAACCGCCCAGTTCTCTTCTGGATCATCCAAATGTTCTCTAGTGAACCGCAGGCGGGCCTGGACATGTACTGGCAACAGCAGGGGGACATGCCTGGCAGAGCAGGATTTGAGTCCCTGGCGGCGCATTGCATTACTGATAGTAGCTGATGTTACTCTGGTCCCAGCTCGCTGTAGGTCATTCACTAGGTCTTCCGTATGGTTTTGTGATTATTACTTACTGTTCTAGATTGACAGTATGTCTTCCGTTTTTTAAAATTTGCTCCAAAAGTATATTTCTTCACACCAAGTGGTTTACTTATTGCATATTCAGTCCGACCAGCCTGGTGCAGTTCTACAATTTAGTGGCCGGTGTCCTTCGACTTCTTGGCCCTAGTGGAGTTTGGAGTGTGATTGACTGAGGTTGTGGACAGGTGTCTTTGATACAGATACAGAGTTGAAACAGGTGTTATTATTACAGGTAACGAGTGGAGCCTCATTAAACATCATGAGAAGAAGTCAGACCTCTTTGACAGGCAGAAATCCTGCTTGTGTGTACTTATTTTTCACTTTAATTTGGAGATTTTTTAAAAAAATCAAACATTGTAATTTCTTCTTTTTTTTCTAAATTCAGTCTCTCGTGGTTGAGGTTTACCCATGTTGACGATTACAGGCCTCTTGAGTCTTTTATAGTAGGAGAACTTTTGGGCGTTACTCATTTACTCATACTCATTTGCCCCACAGTACATAGAGAAGTGGCGCTTTGAGGAAATTAGTGGTGGGGTGAAGTATCAATACCAGGACAATAGTATTGATCCCATCCAAGTACTTGTGTAGTATTAATAATCTCAATATTTGAATCGATTTACCCACCCCTACCTTTCACCACTCCTCTTTGTTTGTTTGAGTCAGTGAACACATCATTTGAAGAATAGTAATGGAGTGTACCTAGTGTTCTTTCTGGTGAGTGTACATGCTGGTTTCAAAATAGTCCGCAATTGGGATTGACTACAGCTGGTAGCGTCCTTGTGCCAAGACGAAGGAGGTTGATTCGATTTTCATAATCAAGGACGTTCCCTGTGGAGAAATGTTGGCATTTTGTCAGCCATTTTTCCATCCCTACTAGTCCTGAAATAAATACACAAATAAATCATTGGGACATTTGCTCTGAATTATTCCTGCACTAGAGTTTGTAGCAACATTTAATTACGTCTGTGATAAGCACCCATAAGGACTCATCTATTTTGTATTCATTTTGGCACAGCCTAAAAGAGGTGCAGATCCCTCGGTTGCTATTTTCCTAATTTGATTTGAATTTGAGAATTTACTGAATGGCTCAACTCCAGTCCAGATGAAATAGTTGTGGCATTTTATTAGAAGGACTGGTAAGCAGACGAATCGGAGTGGCGAGCAGACAAGTCGGACCGACGGGTAGAAGAATCAGACAGGCGGACTAGTGAATCAGGCAGGTAGACAGGTCAACAAACAGGCATGGCAGGTAGACAGACGGACGAGTCTAAAACGGCCAACAGGCAAATCAGGCAAGCAGACGGGAGCCTCAGACAGATCGGTCATTGCGTTGTTTTTGGACATTCTTTTCTTTTGAGTGGATTTCTAATACACTACTGCGACCATCGATTCCCGGATCGATTGTGCGCCCTCCTCCTATTCCCCCCAAAAATTGTGAGTTTGTCTACGCGAATAAGTCCTTTCCTGTTTCCCGCTACGTGAATCCGGCGCCACCCGGCTGGAACCAACTGGGCGCCATGGCAACCGCGCCAGATGTGATAGAAAGTAAATTATGTTTATTGTGCTGTAGGTTTATAACCTACCTGAGTGTCTGAATAACTGGATGCTGTTGATGGATCCAATAAATGAAATTAAACCCACAGCAAGAGTTGTAACACTGATTTTGCTTCCTTGGCACCCCTTTAGGTGGGGGAGGAACCCCAAAAAAAGAAAACTGCGGGTCAAATGAAAGTGCTACAAAGGCGAGCTATGAGGTCCCGACGCTGATCGCCAAGCAGTGCAAACCTTTCACAGAGGGTGAATTTATCATAAAAATGGTAGAGAAAATTCGATCGGCCCTCAGAGATTTTCAGTTGACCAAGTATGGCCTGCTTCCTGAAAGGTTTGGACACCCCTGCTATAAATGAACTATTCACCACACACCATAAAACTTGAGAAAAATTGAGAAATTTGCATTTATTGGACATAGCATGAACCTCACCATGATAGTCAGCCATATTGTTGCTATGGGTACCCGAAAGATGCAAAATGGTCGTGAAAAGCATGGCTACATTTTTTAAAGAAAAATGTTTCGGTTCGGTCATTGTGAGTCTCTGTCGTCTGTATTCTTCCTTTTGCTTTTTAGCATTTTCAGTAGCACAACACAAAACAGGGACATCTAGTGGTAAAGTCATATACACTGTCCCTTTAATTAAAAAATGATCTGCTTTTTTAATGGAATCCAAAAAACTTTCCTTGAGTAGCTTTGTCTATGATATAATAAAATCCTTATTTCATACATTATCTGCTGTATCTGCATTTGGCCATGCTCAACATGTGTACTTGCCTTCTTCTCTTGTGTGAAATAGCGGTTATCAAATTGCATTTGCAGGGCATTATCGCCATTTAGTGTTATGGAAAATGATCAGGACATTACTGTAAAAGAATAATTAGTTATAGTTACTCACTACTTCTTCCAAAAATGTAACCGAGTTAGTACCTGATTTACTCCATAGTAAAAGTAACTAGTTACCAGGGGAGGTAACTATATCCATTTCTTTAGAAAATAGGTTGTTGTATGTCAAAGAGTTGGAAATGTTCCCTGTAAATACGAAACACCGCATTTGCTTTTAGAAATGGGAATTCCGCCATTTATGGGGAACCAGATTTTTCGGCTCAGTTTACAAAAAAAGAGACAGTTTTTTTGCGTCCCAAACGGCTCTTCACTTTGTATTTTATTGCTTTTATCCAATTATTATGTAACATTATGCACCAAATGAATTTAAAAGGGGGAAAATAAAGAAAAAAACACAATCATGGGGAAAAATAGAAACAACAGGAAAAATACAATAATAAAAGGAAAAGAGAGATAAAAGAAGAAAAAATGATTTACTTTACATTTTTTATAAACACATTAACACTAAAAAACAGGAAATCTAATTAAGATATTTGTAAATCAACCAAAAAAATACAAAACAATTTAAAAATCTTTATTCTTAACAAATTTGCAGTCAAAAACACAAAATCCTTAAAAAATGCACGTTTTTTCACAAGAAAAAGGGGTCTCAGAAGAAACGAGCTGTTGATTGGTGGGGGGCCAGATGCAAGAGATGTCTCAAAGAGAGCTTTCGTTCGCGAAGGACACGAGTCGGATATAACGAATATCGGGCTCACATTTTTTGCGCCTCAGCCCTCATTTGTCTTATTTTTCGGCAAATTAGTAAATACTATATTCATCATTTCTATCTAACTATTTGGTAGTCAGTATTTCGAATAGCAACATAGTCTGAGAAGATGTGACATAAACAACTCATAAAAGAGCGGAAATCTTCATCGCTAAAAACAGCATTTTGCAGCCAAAGTAATGCACCGTCAGATTACAGCGTTGCTGAAAAAAAAAGCACCGTCGCGTTAACAAATAAGGGCTTTATTTTTAACGTCGCTCTTACCAGTTATGGAGTGTGATTGACCCTCAGTTATCCTTTTTCTCAGCATTATTTTGCCAAGGCAAAGGCTCCCAAAACACTACAAACGGGTCCGCAACCCACTTTTCGGTCCCGAACAACCAGTTGAGAAACCCCGCTATATTAGAATATTTGAAATTTTATCGTAAATCTGGCCAGTTAAGGCTATTCCTTTTGTTTCTGCCATCCATCCACAGCCATAGTGTCACACAATTGCCTTTATTAGTGCATTTGATGCATCTGCAAGTGTAACGCACGACTCTCCAGAGACAACTTAGTCTTTGAAGTCGCTTGCCAGCCAACCAGTTGGATGGCTGATCAGCTGTTTGGGAGACAGGGACAGGGGGCTATCGAAATTTCTAGCTTCACAACAGTAAACAGATGGTTTGGTGTGTGTGTGTTTGTGTTTGTGTTTGTGTGTGTGTGTGCGTGTGCGTGTGGGTGTGTGTGTTCATATACACACACGGTGCATGCACGTGCTGCCATCAAAATGAAAAAAATAAATAAAAAAGAGCAGGAACAGAACAATTTGCACAACCATACACACCGGACACAGACCAAGAAGCACGTAGCAACTCCCTCGGATCGAAAATCGTGTGGCGTTGCTCTCTGAAGCTGTTCAACATCCAGCGTGATTAGTTATGAACACACGGGGAGCACTACAGTGACACAAAATGAGTGCAATTGGATAAGCAACAATCACACGATACTCTGTCACCCGGCTGCTCATACTTGCCCCGTTGCCAGCTGATTTTCTGCCACACACAATTACATGAAAACAGGTACTCAACAATGCCAGGCACTAAGGGTAGGCCACACTGGGAATTTTGGTATCGATCCAATCCAAGTAATTGGTAGTATCGGTCAATACCGATCATGATTATAATTACAATAAACACAGCACAAATATATTTGTCACTGATTTACTTATTTTTTTAACTACATAGCAAACTTTGACCATATAAATAAACATAGTTCTCTTTCAACTATTTCAGAACAAAAGCTGAGAGAGTCAAACCAAAATAGAAACGAGAAACAAAAACTATAAAGCAATGTCAACTAGCCATACATCCTTTATCTGCACCGCTTATCCTCAGTAAGTTGTGGGGGTGCTAGAGACCATCACAGCCGTCTTTGGGCAGTAGGAAGGGGACACCCTGAACTGGTTGTCAGCCAGTCGCAGGGCACACAGAGACATACAACCACTCGCTCATTCACACCTAAGGACAATTTTTACCGGCCAATTAACCTGACATGCATGTTTTTGGCATGTGGGAAGAAACCGGAGTGCCCGGTGTTAACCCAAGCAAGCACGGGGAGAACATGCAAACTCCACATAGGAAAGTTCAATCTCATGACCTTAGAACCGTGCCGCGGATGCGCTAACCACTCATCCGCCGTGCTGCTTCAATGTCAACAAGATCAACTAAAGTACATTCCATTGCAGAATATTTTGAAAATAAAGCTAGTAATTCAAAAAAGTGTCAATTGTCTCTCACTAGGTCTATTGCCATCGGTTTTAGGGTTGTAACTAATAATAATTCTAAAAAACAAATCTGGAGATCGTTTTTTGACAAATCGATGCATCAAATTTTTAAAAAGCACAACTTTAATATTGAAATTTTGGGCCCCATTGAAAAATAGTGCACAAAACAACAAAATATGCTAATAAAACAATACAAAAAATCCGAGTGTGTTTTGAATAACCTGATGATAAACCCAAAAACAAGTGTATGCTTTACAAACATGTAAGAAAAAAAACTGTAAAGTGCTAAAAAAGAGAGGTAACATCAGAGGAGAATGCAAGTCTGTACTTTGTTTGAAGCTATCTGATTGTATGTACATTGAATGTTTGCATACAGCGCTTTGAGTTGCATTTCACTGTCCGAAATGTGCCATGAGAAAATAATTTGGATTTGGATCAAGATGACCTTGTGCATCAAAATATGGTCTCGGAGTGCCGTCTGATGGACCGAAGGGCTACTACAAATTAATCGCCAGATCAAGAGGAAATTAAATGCACTATCATACTTGCATTAAATTAACGTGCTTAGTGCCACATAAATCGCACGACAGGAAAAAAAAGATCGTGGAATTTGTTGCCAAAGCTTTTATTAATCGATTTTATCGATTCGTTGTTACATCCCTAAACAGGCTTACAGGTTTATGTTCAGAACAGCTAACAACATGTTCAGATTGGTTGCAGCTTGTTGCTCTATGAAGTATTACCCTTTTTCATGTATTTATGTAAATTGGGCTTGTACTTTCTTCTGCCTGGCAGGCAGGATGCAGCATCAGGCCAGACACGGAGAGGTGCTAAAAGTGTGCCTGTCAGTTATGACTCAGGCATAAACTTAGTGAGTTGCGGAGGGCACTGGATGGAAGGAGAGAAGGGCTGCATTATCTACATAAAGTAAATTGGTAGAGAAGTTAAGTATGGATCACCACGACAATTGTTTTGATCCAATCCAAGTACTTACTTAGTATCTATGATATCACGCAGGCCTATGAGTGTGCGTTATGTCTATATATCTGCCAATGTGCAATCCAGTTGCGCATACATTCGTTATGTTTTTTTCCCTACCATGTGCTCTTTACATCACAACAAATACATTTGTCACAATTTGAGCTGGACAATGTGGTCAAAAAGTCATTAAATACATAAATTAAATCCCTGTACAGCCGTACGAAATTATAATGTCAGTTGAACAAATAAATAACGCAACAAAAATCTAGATTAAAAGCATTTTTGAAAACATGTATTCGACCAAATTTAAAAGTCACATTTGATTCTCAGGGCTCGAACAAATAGACAGAAATAAACATTTTAACCTCATTGATTTTTCCTGAGGGCAATTTGCAGCCTGCATCGATTCATTTCTGTGTTTTGGGTTCATGTGGGTGCCGGATTTTTATTCATTTATTTATGTTTGCAATTTTTTTTCTTCATATGGTGGTTGATTACTCTCCATTATTGTGTATTTTGAGACATGTCTTTTAAAAGTGTTATTAACTCAGCACACATATGTTAGCTTATTGGCTAGTAGGACAGGGCAATAAATACAATCAATTACATTATTTTTTTATAATTATGTATATTGTTATATTATTACTAAGCAAAATTTCATGATTTAGGAAATTATCATATTTGTTAAATCATAAATTTGATGGTAGGAATTTATTATTTGAATTGGAATTACTGTAAGCTGGTGCTGACTATAAATATAGTGTTATGAACCCAGTGAAAGTGACATTGTGTGCCTCCGATTGTTAAAAAAAAAAAACCTCACTCATTATTAAACTATATTGATTTAAATATTCAGCAAATACATTGACTATCAATAAAATGATGAACTCCGACTTTTTACTGGCATTCTGATTTTCCCTCCTGCTTTGTCAATTGTTTATCATAGGTGTTGGTTTTCAGTGCACTTTAACCTTGTATATGATGATCAGGAGACAATAAAATTCAATCCATATCTATTTTTTTAAATAATTGTAGATCAAGAAATGTGTGTTTATTTTACACAACATGAGGGAGCTGGGATGATTGTCCGCCATCGGCTGTTAAGGGTACACCCGAAAAAAACAAAAACCTTGTGAGGCTGGGCAAAAAAAATAAAAGCTGAGAAAAACAATGGTGCTGTTTGGTCACTTTGAATTTCTGTAGTTTGAGTGCTTCCTCATGCTTTTTCACACTCATTTTCAGTTGCACTTTGCAATACTGCTACAACAAATAGTCAAATATTACTGTATACATCCATCCATTATCTGCACCGCTTATCCTCAGTAGGGTCGCGGGGGTGCTGGAGCCAATCCCAGCTATCTTCGGGCAGTGGGCAGGGGACACCCTGAACTGGTTGCCAGCCAGTCGCAGGGCACACAGAGACAGACAACTCACTCGCTCATTCACACCTAGGGACAATTTGGACCAGCCATTTAACCTGACTTGCACGTTTTTGGAATGTGGGAGAAAACCCACTCAAGCACGGGGAGAACATGCAAACTCCACACAGGGGGTTCGAACTTACGACCTCAGAACTGTGCCGCACACGCGCTAACCACTGCCCCGCCTTGCTGCCCTTACTGTATACAATGTCCCTTAATTTGGGCATTTTAGTTGTTCACAAGCTATGATTAGCAATATTTTGAGTGATACATTTGAATTTAAAATAACATGTATTCATTTTGCACGAGATGCTTTTTATTGTATATGTTAGGTTGGATTTAATAAGGGTTTTTAATTTTGGTGTTATGTTTTTCAGAGAGACACGGTTTAGGGAAGCAGGACTCGAAGCTGGGTTGCTTTAAAAAAGGTTCATCTTTTAAAACTAAACACAGGAACAAAGTAACGAACAAACAAATGGTAAAAACAACAACAAAACATTCTGAATTAGAAACAAAAAACAACCCTCACAGACCAAGACAGAATTGGGAAAACAGGGTGACAGTGGTAATTACCTGACCCAGTATATTGACCAACCAGTCAGGGTAATCACAACCAGGTTTAGAGAGATTCGGCACATGTGTGTCTCGCTCCACACCTGGTTGATGACCACTGGCGGAAGGTGACATGCAAGATCCTGAAATGTGGGCTGCATTTTAGCGATATTATGCATGGCTATCGGAATTTGGATCGTCTTCTCACATCTTGCCTGGTGTTCCAAAATTAGCTAAACTGAATAATCATTTCGCACTAACAAAATTTAAAAATAACAGGAACACATATACTGTATTTTCACGCCTACTAGGCACACATAAAAGTCTTAGATTTCATTCAAAACGTGAGCCGCGCCCAATCACCCAGCGCGTCTTTTGTGACTGATGTGACTGTGAAATGGAGTTTGGGTGTCCCTTCAAAAGTCCGAATTGTGGGCGTCGTCGCTAATGTTTGAATCGTGGGTGTGTTTATAAATCAACGGGTGTGTGCTGATTGAACAATGTGTTTGATTTGTTTTGAAGCTGAAAATGGCATAGAGGCTCGTGTATTAAGCCAGTTTTGAACTAGCAGCCAACAACTCTGCTGAGGAGCGCAAAAATCAAGCTACCAATAAAGAACTGACGGTAATGAAATGATGGTTTGAAAATGGAGGCCGAAAGGCCTGACAAAGGAACTACAACCACTAGACAAGGGCGTGGCATGGGAACGGTGGATGACCAACAGAGACTAGAGTTTCACAAAGAGCATAAGGCAGTTTGCGAAATGGATTGTTGACACGTTGGCTAACGTGTCTGCTCTGACTGTTGTTCAATATTTTGCAAAAATGCCGGTACGGGACCAAAAGTGACTGAACCATTTCATTTGGCGCAGCTGTTCTTTTCAGAAAGGGAGGATAAATACTTTAAAGGATTAACAGTAAAATAAAAAAGTACAAGTACCAAACTCAGTTTTGCTGCTTCTATTTTTTTTACAATTTTGCTATCCCTTGGTGTTTATTTAAATAAACCACAACCTTACTTAGTTTTGCTCTTGGTGCTTGTTTTTTTAATACGCGCACTCGTACAATTTTCTCTGTGGTTGAAAGGTGGTTCAGCGGCACTCGCGCCCAATAACCTGGTGCGCCGGATGTGTTAAGAAACAGAGCCAGCTACAGAGAGCGCCATATAGGCATTCAGTACGGTACACTGTTGTAACGACTGTTTTATTTGGGAATGGCTAGCTGTGCTAGCTAGTTAGCTAAGCAAGATAATTCTGCATTGACCCTTTACACACACATGACATGACGACACCATGATGAATAGTAGTGGCCCGTTGAAAACAGTGGACGAGGGCAGTAAACAGTAGAGAACAACGACAAATACAGCTCTACTATTATAAACACATTAGAAATGACTCTTCAAAAGAATATTGTGTAGCTGTCGGATGAGGGGCCTCGCCTTGTGGAAAGCACAAAGTGTGCCTTTTAGAGGAACTGAGGATTAGCATTAGCAATATTACCTATTGAGCAATACAGTCTTCCTCCTGACATATCACAAATCTGCCTTCGTTCAGTCCACATGATCTGTACCACTACATTGTAAATAGTGTATCCCTTATACATCGGTGCTGATCTAAAAGCTTATGAAAGTCTGGATGCTTACCAGTTCCTTGTTGTTGGTACCTGTTACTCTGCCTCGTTTTGCCAACAAATTTACCCCCAGAGTGTGGCCCACCCAAACGTGACTAAAACGACTTTGTATCTACATTTTGGGGGAATGTAATAGAACAGTGAAGCATGAGGCATTTGCACCTTGTATAGAAATGTCTATTAAGAAATGTTAAAACATTTATTATGGCAAAATTATGTTTTCTCATCTGTTTATAATTTAGCAGTTTATTTCGGCGTCACCATATTTGTGGTAGAGCATATAACAGTTTTCAATACAGGTGATATTCGGAAGATTAGTGTTCTGAATCCCTGGGTAATCACAATAAAAGTAGTTCCTTTACTTAGTAGGAAATAGCAACGGTAAGACACTAACGTACCTAGTTAGCGCAAACTGAAATATTATAGTGAGTGTCTTTGACGTGACTTGTGCCTACTTAACATAAAATTGCTCGTAAATGGATCAAACGTACCTTGTGAAAAAAGAATTGCTGCATATCCTAGGATACTTGAGGGCTGCCAGCCTTCCAATGCTGTGCCTCCCTCCATTTGATAGCAGATACACATTGCCTTCTTCTGTCTTCATCAAAAGGGATACAATTTCAAATCAGGTTTAGAAGCTTTCCCACCACATAGGAATTAATCTCCATGGTAAAAAGTGGTGGTTAAATTCTTCCGTCGTGGTTTTTGGTATTTGTTTCAACTCAACTTCCATGCGCTAAACTGTTTTTTCCCCATCGCTATGGTCTCCATCCTGTCAGGGAAGGCAATGTGACATGCAAAGGGTCAATAGAACTTTAATTAAGCTAACTATTACTTACCGGCAATCTTTGTTTGGTTCAGACAAATAACTTAAAATTATATGACGATATAATTAAAATCTTTCTCAAAACAATACAGTCCAATTCAGTAAGACGGTCGCTTGTATACAAGCTCAAATAGCTGTACCAATGCAAAAAAACCGGACCGCACCATTTGGCTATTGTGAATGAGGCAATACTGCCAGGTCTTGTGAAAGTTACCTTTTTCATGCAGGTAAAGGCCCACTGTTCAGTGAGAATATATCCAACATTGCATCACATCAGAAATGCTGTTTGTCACATAACTGACTTATCCAGGTGGGCATCTGTGACCCATCAAACATCTGATAAGCCTGCACCGTTTATCCTTAGTAGGGCAACGGGGATGCTAGAGCCCTTCCCAGCTATCTTCGGGCAGTGGGCAGGCGACACCCTGAACCGGTTTCCAGCCAGTCGCAGGGCACACAGAAACAGACAACTCACTTGCTCATTCACACCTAGGGACAATTTAGACCGGCCAATTAACCTGAAATGCATGTTTTGGGAATATGGTAGGAAACCGGAGTGCCCGGAGGAAAACCCTTGCAAGGGGAAAACAATCAAACTCCACACAGGAATGTTCGATTTCATGACTGCGCAACCAACTGTGCCACACACACGTTAACCACTGCCGTGATGCCCATATATTTGTAATATATATAAGCAGATGCTTATTTTTCCTACCCCTTTATCTTCCCTATTAAATACATTTTATAGATAGCTCCTCCTGTGTCCAATACAACAAAATCTCATGGATAGACTTATTACATAGGTCAGATATCAATAATTGTAATAGTTACAATAATCACATATTTTATACACTAATCTTCGCAATACCCATCCTTCAACGTCATAATGCGCATATGTCACTGCAGCACCAGTGATAATAACAATAAAAATAAACACAATACGGGCAGCAAGGCGGCGCAGTGGTTAGCGCATGTGTGGCACAGTTCAAATCATGTGAACCTCCTGTGTGGGTTCAAATCCAGCTCCAGACTTCCTGTGCGGAGTTTGTATGTTCTCCCCGTGCTTGCGTGGGTTTCCTCCGGGCACTCCGGTTTCCTTCCACATTCCAAAAACATGCATTTTCAGGTGAATTGGCCGGTCCAAATTGTCCCTAGGTGTGAATGAGCGAGTGAGTTTTCTGTCCCCGTGTGCCCTGCGATTGGCTGGCAACCAGTTCAGGGTGTCCCCTGCCCACTGCCCGATGATTGCTGGAATGGGCTCCAGCACCCCCGCGACCCTACTGAGGATAAGCGGTGCAGCTAATGAGATAAGATGAGATGAGATAAACACAATACTTATAACAGTTCTGATGTAATAATAGCAATAATAACAACAAGTTAACCATAGTTTGAAATGCAGTATTTCCAATCTTCCTCATATCCCATTTTCTTCATCCCTGTATTTCGCCAGTAATGCTTTTTTGTATTTAAATTTGAACACATGGATAGTAGGACATTGTTTGATCTCATTTTGCAAATCATTCCAAAGTCTGACTCCACACACAGACACACACATACATTTCCTGGTTGTTCTCACCTTTGGGATTTTTAATTTACTACAGCCCCTCAAGTTATAATTTCCCTCTTTCCGAGTGAATAATTTTTGTATGTTTTCTGGCACTATGTTTTTGTTGACCTTAAATAACAGTTGTGAAGTGAAAAATTTTATTAAATCATCCAAATTCAATAATTTGGACTGCATGACTAAAATATTGGTATGACCCCGATATCATACCCTGTGTATGGTTCTTATTGCACGTTTTTGAAGAATGAAAAGGGGCTGTAGTGAACTTTTGTAATTATTGCCCCAGACTTCTGCACAATATGTTAAATATGGCAGAACGAGAGAACAATATAATGAATACAATGCATTATAATTTAAAAGAAATTTGGTTTTAATAATTATTGAAATGCTTTTAGATACCTTAGTTTGTATGTGTCTGATGGGTGTTTTCCAACTTAATTTATTTAATTATTTATTTACTTAATTTATTGTCTATTATGACCCCTAAAAACTTAATTTCCGATACAATGTCTATTGTGACACAATCCATTTTTACTTCTAAATCTTGATTTGCCTTACGATTACCGAAGAATATTACTTTGGTTTTATTTTAATGTCACAGTTGAGACTGAAAAACATTCCTAGCAAATGTAAGCAGCACAGATTTGAATGAATCATTGGTTCTTTTTATTTCTGGAGACTTTTTCAATCTTTTTTTGTTAAGTGATCATATGCCAAACGAGTACTGGTAAATTAAAGTAAGAGCACTAAAACACAAATAAATATCTGTTTGAAACATCCAAATTAAGCTGTCTAATCACCAGACTGTTTCTGTTGGCAATTGACATAATTTAAAACCGGGGCACCATTTCCCCAACATCTCAACCTAATATCAGTTTAAAAAGGATCATTCCTGTGCTAAATCGATATCAGATTTGAAAAATGCATTGAAAATCAAATGTTTCACTTTGAAGACTATCAAAACTATGCCAGTGTAATTCAAATATCATAAATGAAAGGCAAGAGCAGCCTTTAAAATGTCTTGAATTTGATTTTGTTAAACATGTTGAGAACTTAATCCATGCCCCCCACGACTTATTGTATGTTTGAGTTTTGTTGGCCACGGAAGACAGATGCCAACAATAATAATAATAATAATTTCCTTGTATTGTCATTCTGTGTAACAATGTACACAGAACGAAATGTCGATTGCACCTGACCCGTTGTAGCGAGCCGATGCAGCCGCAGCCAACAGAGGGCGCCGCCGACCACTTTTTAAGTCTTAGGAATGACTCGGCCGGGGCGCGAACCCGAACCTCCCAGTCTCAAAGCGGGCGCCTTACCATCTAGGCTACTGAGCAAGCATGTGTAAGAAAGATGTTTCGTCACGATCCTACTCTCTGAGTTTTTTCTCTATATGTACCTTCTCTTGATTGACCTTACCTTAGTTGGTTACTCACCACAAGAACCTATTTTTCTCATCAGACCTGTTGTCATTTGTCAGAATTTCCCCACGTTTTTTTTCTTTTCTCATGACTCGTCCTCTCCTTTATTACAACTCGGTCCCCCTTGGTTTCTAGGTAGTCGTTCGCCTTTACCGTCACGTTTCAAGCCTCTCTGTCACAGTTCTCTTGTCTACTGAGTGTACTAAACCCCTGCCTGACTTCCCGGACAACGAATATCACTTGATGAACTTTTGGACTGTCGACGTTGCTGCTTGTACTCACTGGATCTCTGAACCTTTCACGTTTCTACTCAATAACGCCGATATGCCTCTCGTGCTTTGGATATTGTTGCCTTAATACCTGCCTTTTAGTGTGATGAACGCTGCCTTGATAAAGGAAAATCATTTAATTGCACTAATCTGGACTACTTGCAATGTGCTTTCGCACAATCTCAAAGAGAGCCCCTGACATATTTTTCTGTTTGATATAAGTAGTCAGAAAAATGTATCATACTTACTCATTGATAAATACTGATGTATCATTTGAA
Source organism: Urocampus carinirostris (assembly GCF_059441175.1). Taxonomy (NCBI): domain Eukaryota; kingdom Metazoa; phylum Chordata; class Actinopteri; order Syngnathiformes; family Syngnathidae; genus Urocampus; species Urocampus carinirostris. The sequence continues at coordinate 34,417,885 of NC_142352.1, forward strand.
GGTGATCCTAAACAATGTTATTTCATCCCCCCAAAAAAGCATCCATCATTAATATCGTAGTTAGTGTACTGTAAACACAGCAGAAATGCCAACTCATAGTAATTTAACTTTGAATTAAATTGAGTTGTTTGACAGTAAATAATCTCATCTCATCTCATTAGCCATACCGCTTTTTCCTCATTAGGGTCGCGGGGGGGCTGGAGCCCATCCCAGCCATCTCCGGGCAGTGGGCAGGGGACACCCTGAACTGGTTGCCAGCCAATCGCAGGGCACACAGGGACAGACAACTCATTCGCTCATTCACACCTAGGGACAATTTGGACCGGCCAATTCACCTGAAATGCATGTTTTTGGAATGTGGGAGGAAACCGGAGTGCCCGGAGGAAACCCACGCAAGCACGGGGAGAACATACAAACTCAGCACAGGAAGTCTGGAGCTGGATTTGAACCCACGACAGGTTCCCATGACATGAACTGTGCCGCACAAGCGCTAACCACTGCGCCGCCGTGCTGCCCAGTAAATAATCATAAAAACCAAATCAGAGTCCAAGATTGACAGCACTATTTTGGAAAAAAAAGGTTGGGTGGGACAAAACTACTCAAAGTTGTTTTTCGTTCTTCTGAATCTCATTTAGATGTTTCTTCTGCATAGCGTCCCGTGGGAAAATGGTTTAATATATGCTTCTTGTTTTGAAGTCTTCTGCTCCCATTTTTCAACACTATGCACTGTGGTGCTGTTCTTGTGGTTTGTTGCATTGTGGGAATGGGTATGTGTATTTTATATGTGTATGTGTCTGACAGTCTGAAGGTATCTTAATGCTTAAGGCAAACTGGCACACTCAGCAGATGGGGTAGAATGAGCCATCGTTTGTTGACAGTGCACTTAAATGCAGGCTTGGCCATAAGATTGTGTGTGGAAGCAAATGCCTGTGCTTAAAACCTGATATTCGAATTCTGTTTTGGAAAGTTGTAAATAAATCAGAAATTAGGAAGTCCACTCAAACAGCTTGTTGATAGTGCATAAGCATGATAATTTCATTTTTATCTTAACATGCTTTTTTGTTTTGCTCAAATTGACTATGACTTATGTCGCTGCATTGTGTAGCGTAATTCAAAACGAGTGTTATGAAGCACAAAAGGAATACAAAATTAGGGAGATTCAGTAACCAAACCACACCATTATTTTTTCATTTTTCCCCAGCCTTTCACCAGGTTTTTGGAGGTATCTGTTGAAGAAACATGGCAGAAAATTATGTCAGCTTTCTCTATTCGAGCCTCATGTTACGCATTTCTATTTATTTTGAATGAAAGGCACAACATTTATTCATTTACTCCCCTTAAGAAAATACATTTTCACCAACTGTACTCGGGGGGTACAGTAAGTGCTGTCGGAGCAGACCGATTTACAGCACCTGGTATACACAGGTGGTCTCCAAACCAAGTGCTAATCAGTCCAATAACAATACCAATGTGCCATTTCCTTGTTGCTTTGGACAATTCAGACAGCAACCACGTCTGTCTGAAGGATACTTACGTGTGAGGCAATTGTTAGAAGCCACGTAGTTTGATAGATGGGGTTTGCTGGGTGACTTGTAGGCTTTTGAAACCAACTGCTTTAGTCAGGTAAAAAGATTGTTATAGAAAGCAGTGATCAGACAGATGGCATGGACTCTACAAACCTTGTTGTGTGCATTGGTTTCATAGCGGAGGACAGTGTGCAGCCGGGTGTGTGTGACACAAAACAAACCGCTAAACAGAAACAGAAGAGATTATGAATAATTACAATTGGTGACCCTTCATCTAGATCAAAACATGCTGGTAAATATGTGGTCCCATTCATGAATACACATGTTTAATGCATGTTAGATTCAGTTTAACAAGTAGAATATTAAGAAGGCAAATGTTTAGACTGTGGAGAGGATAAAGGCGAATGATTTCTTTTGAGTTGCGTTTGAAGTGTTTTTTTATGGTGGTTAGAAAAAAATGACTAAAATTGAATCACGCATCAATACGTCTAATAAAAGAATGAAAGGGGTCCCCCAGCATTTGATACATGGAAAACAACATGTTTGTTCTGTTTTAAGACACTGGAAAATTAAAACAAAAGTTAATATTGACCATACTTTCAAAATGAAAGCCTTCTGCTAACAGCGCCTTAGATTATTACTTTAGATAATGCAAAATTGTATCTTGGTTGATAGCTCGATCTCTTCATTGTAATGCAATCACTTGACTTGGCATGCGGCATCACCGATTTTGGAAGTTAAGGCTCTATCATTAAATGTATCTAAAACAAAGATTATGGTATTTGGGAATTTTAAAAAAATACATTGAAATACAAGAGACGTAATGTTCAAATTGAAAAAGTTAAAGAGTTTAGGTTTCTCTGAGTGATATTATCTGGAGTCCCCATGTAAATATCATACAATCCAATAACATTGCAGCTATGTGTAGATGCAGACATGTATTTGACCCAAAAAAAAAACCTTTATATAATCCATCCATCCATTATCTGCACTGCTTATCCTCAGTTGGTTCGCAGGGGTCCTGAACCCCATCTCAGCTGTCCTCGAGCGGTGGGCAGCGGACACCCTGAACTGGTTGCCAGCCAGTCACAGGGCATACAGAGACATACAACTCACTCGAACATTCACACCGAGGAACAATTTTGGCCGGCCAATTAACCTGACATGCATGTTTTTGGAATGTGGGAGGAAACCGGAGTGTCTGGAGGATACCCACGCAGGCACGGGGAGAACATGCAAACTCCACACGGGGCAGCTGCTGTAGCTGGACTTGAACCCTGAACCTCTGCACCGTGGGGCTGCGCGATAACCACCCAGCTGCCGTGATGTTCCTAAATGGTTCGTGAAGTAATGAGAAACTTTTGTGTGTTAACCATAAATGTGGGTAGAGTAGCCAGAAATGTTACGCACTTCAGAATAATATCACTCAAGTGGAAGTAAAATTAGTCGTCCAAATACTTACTTGAGTAAAAGTAAAAAGGTACTTAGTGAAAAAAAATACTCAAGTACTGAGTATATTTTTTAGACAACCAATCAGAGAATTAAATTTTTAATTTCCATCCAGTAAACAAAAAACAAATTCCATTTAATTTAAAAGTATCTCAAAATCTCATCTCATCTCATTAGCCGTACCGCTTATCCTCAGTAGGGTCGCGGGGGGCTGGAGCCCATCCCAGCAATCATCGGGCAGTGGGCAGGGGACACCCTGAACTGGTTGCCAGCCAATCGCAGGGCACACAGGGACAGACAACTCATTCGCTCATATTCAACGCAAATCCAAGTGCTTTAATAAACAATATAAAATAAATAGTAAAAAAATCAAATAAACAAATAAAGCACATTTAGCACATTCAATGCCCCAATACTTATTTTAACAATAGGCTAGCCCATGAACTTGAACAAAGGAGAGTGCATATTGTAGCTCATGTTTTGCACCCTTTGAAAGGGGAAAATGCTTTTGAAGTGAGGCCAGGGGTACTCCTCCTCTTCCGTGTTTTCATAGTTGGTATTGTTAAGCGAAATTGGTCAAACATGGTAGAGCCTGGCAAAGATATGCGTCAAAATAAAAGCACCTTAGTGAAGACAAACTGACGCGTACTTACATGGAGGGCATTTTTTAAGGAACAAAGTAACGTAGCAGAGTAAAAGTACCGTTATTTCTTCACAATTTTACTCTAGTAAAAGTATAGGGATTTAAAAATACTCCTAGACGTACAATACTTCCTAAATTTCACTTAAGTAAATGTAACGGAGTAAATTTCCTCCATTGCTACCCATCTCTGGTGTTAACCCTAAAATGAGGGAAACACAGAAAATGTCAATTTCACAAAGCAGAAGTATCCCAAACCAGAGAAAGATTACCTATAACTTTCTCACAAGAGATGTTGTGAAACAAATCGAACCTCCTGTGTGGAGTTTGTATGTTCTCCCCGTGCTTGTGTGGGTTTCCTCCGGGCTCTCCGGTTTTCTCCCACATTCCAAAAACATGCATGTCAGGTTAATTGGCCGGTCCAAATTGTCCCTAGGTGTGAGTGAGCGAGCGAATTGTCTGTCCCTGTTTGCCCTGTGACTGGCTGGCAACCAGTTCAGGGTGTCCCCTGCCCACCGCCCGAAGATAGCTGGGATGGGCTCCAGCACCCCCGCGACCCTACCGAGGATAAGCGGTGCAGATAATAGATGTTTCACAAGAGAGGTAACTTGAGATCTTGGCCAGTTTTCACAGTCTATGAAACTAATCAGTAGCAGTTTTTTTCCAATATATCTCATTGTTTTCTTTTTTGTTTGATTGATTGATGCTTTATTTAAGGCACAGTACACACAAAAAACAGCATCAGCATCTTAACAAACAGAGAAAAAAAATATTTGCACAATTTGTATGATACAATAATATATATTGTTTTGATAACTTTTTCACAATTGTTCACTCGAAGCTTGGCGCCTTTTCGAGCCTTGGTTAGCCAGTTCAGGGTGTCCCCTGTCCACTGCTCGATAGCTGGGAAGGGCTCCGATACCCCTACGACCCTACTGAAGATAAGCAGTGCAGATAATGGATGGATGGAACATTCAATCTAAAAAATGTCACACAATCTTGCTGACAAGATAATGGAGGTTGTCACATAAAATAGTTCAGCATCAAACACTGAAAATAAATACACATTTTGAAGTAAAATTCTTAATAATAATAACAATAACCATGTCTGTTTCAAAGCATCCTTTTATTGCCTTTATAATGCACGTGGGATAAAGCGTACTGAAAAAAACAATTAAAATACCAAATTGAAGGTTGTAATAACAGAAAGCAATCAATACTTTTATAGCGCACTGAAATGAAGCAACTAAACTTTTCCTACTCTTGTGGCCAAAGCTCATTAAATCACAGGGCACTTTGAAGGACAATAGTAGACCAAATAGACAAAAATGTACGCAAGAGATCAATATACTAGTGCCTCTGTCACTTCACCCTCCCCCAAAAAATAAATCAAAAAAATAATAGGCTGTGCATGATGTCTATACACCCAGTTTATTTCTTGCTCTAAATTCCTCTTTTCAATGTCAATGTTTTTCCCAGTTTATGCTTCCCCTCTGTCGCAATGAAAATACACCGCCAAAACTTGACTGAAATACTGCAATTATTTAATGCATCGGGGGTTCCTCACCTTTTTTTTTCATGCTGAGAGTTGATTAATTCAAATATCGGATCACAGATCCCTTAACCACTTGGGTCGTCAAGGCTGCACTGAAGACACAACTCTGGACAGCTTTCTCCACTGCTGATTGTCCTTGGCCTGTTTTCGGATCATGGAAAAGTTCTCACCATTCCATGCCTTGATGTTGTTGGCCCAGTTCTGTTTCTGGCTTCCTCTCCTTCTGCCCCTTGGAATGTGCCCCGGAGAATAATATTGGCCAGTTCTGACGATCTTGTTACGTGGCCATACGACTGCAGTTTTTGTCTGCGCACTGTTTTGTTTGTCGCATGGGCTATGTGGCTTATACCAATAAGTTTCCTGTAGCATCGCATCTGCTAAATATGGATTTTCCTTTTCAACTTTGCTATGAGTTCATGTCTCACAAGCCTAGAGGAAGATGGAAGTAACCAGTGCTTGCAATAGTCTAATCTTTGATTTCCCTGCTATGTTCTTGTCCCTCCAGATGGGTTTAAGTCTGGCAAGTGTGGCTGTGGTGTGAGCTATCCTAGCAATGATTTCTGGTTCTGACCTCTCTTCTGATATAACAGCTCCAAGATATTTACATTTTGTGACAGGTTTAAGCTCTAGGTGGTTGATGGAGATGTTTGTGGTGGTTCTAAAAAGATGTATTTTGACCTATTAAGAATACATCATAAACGGAAAGACTCTGATTACATCAATAATTTTAAGCCATTTATAAAAACAGATAATTCAAATAAAACCCCTTTTTTATAATCGTTTCCTCATTGGACTTAAAAGTGTTTAGAAAAATCACAATGAACGATCACTCTTAAAATATTTTCAAAACCAATCCAGGGATTATCCAGATGTTATTTGGGGCTACCTGGTACCAGCAGGTACCATGTTGGTGACCCCTGTTGGCAGATGCATGAGATTTCATGTTCACGGCAGCTGATTAGTAAAAATCCTCACTTCCATGTTGTCGCTTATTCTTCCACACTCATGGTGGATAAATCCGGGGTTAAGCAATTCTAACACACCATGGAGATGTAAACTTTTATGTGGCGTTAACATTATTGATTGCCCTGTTTTTCAAATCCTTTGGGCAAACTAAGTCAATCAGTAAAATTTCATACAGAACCTTATTTTCCAGGTGGGTGAGATGGCCCCACCCAGATGGCATTGGTTTGACACCAGCAAAATGCGCCAAATCTACATGTAGCCAGAGAAGATGTGATTGACAGTCGAGATCATTAAAACAGGAAGCAAAACAATTGTTCTCCCTCTCGGCCTGAATATGAATCACGCAGCCAACTTGGATGTGTGAACGTGCAGACAGGACTCTCTGGAGAGGAGACTCAGTCCGTTGTTTGACGTTGGCTCGCGCTTTTTCTGGCTGCACACATTGAAACGGAAAGATTGAGAGGTTGGTATAATGGACTGTCACACAGTGGAACAGTGTGTTGTCGTCCATTCCCTCGGACAGTGAGTGCTACATGGTGACTCTTTTCAACCCCAAGGAGATGCTGGCCAGTGGCCAAGCATCACAGAGTGGATTCGAGTACATGTGAATAATTGTGTTTTTTTCTGTACTATATTTTGGGTGAGTATATAGAAAGCACTTGTCAGCTGAGAGTCGTGCTTAATAACATCCAAAGTGCTCTCGATTTCCTATTGTTTTTCCCTCTCTACTCTGGACACACTTCATCAGAGATGCCCATCTCGCCAGTCTTCTCATCACAGTTGAGAGGAAAAGGTTGATGGGTCCAGGAAAAAAGAAGCCTGAGCAAAGTCCAGAAACTAAAATGAATAGGGGGAAGAACATGAGCTGAGCCCTCTGGCTGTCTCCCAGCAGTTGACGCTGCTGGATGCTGAGAGCAATCGATACGCTCAAGTCAGAGCATCACCTCACCTTGTCCCTCATGATCTGCAAAACCTTCCCAATCCCTTAAAAAAACATCAGTAACTGTAATAATCTAAAGTTAAACATCTAGTGACGTCTTTTGAAATGCTGCACGTAAAACACACCTGGGCAAGTTTGCCAAAGTAACAAAACATTTACCCTAAAACATACCTTATAAAAAATAAAAAAAACTGATTTTGCCACACATTGGAAATTTTATAATGAATTCTAAATTTGACAATTGTTAGTCACCCCGAAACAGGAAATATTTTCGTTGAAAATATCACTTGGTCTTTCATGTATTTCACTTCACATAAATGCTTTCTTAACAGTACATACATGACTCCTTTCTAGAAATGAGTTAACATTCTAAAATACTCCCAAAACTTTTCCTGGACACAATAAAAATCCACGGAGCATCCCCTGGTGTACAGCATTTCTTTGCGCTCTTCTGACTTTCATCAGAGACATATTTGTTTGATTAATTTATTTTCAAGATAACGAGACGCTAAGGCTACTAGGTATGGTGTCTTGATGCCATTTATTTTTTTGTGGCCGATTGTGCAGTCTTCCTGGCCACCCCGGCTGTTTGAATGACAGCATACCCCAGCGTAACACAGTCACGCACACACTGCTTGCAAATTTTGCCTGACTTTCATTGGCTAGAGTCGTTAATAGTTAACTCTTATTGGCCGAAGTGTGACAATTCTGGTTGACCAATTAGCGCATCACTCAAATACATGGAACTTTAAATCCTTGAAGAAAATGCAGTGTCTTCCAATCACACAATTGCATGACGTCACATCACAATATTGATTAAATTTTGATTAATTGTTCAGCTCTACACTGTAGCATAGAAAAAAAATGTTTTCATGTCTTACCTCAACTTATAAACAAAGTGTATGCGCTAATCCTTTCGAGTAAAAGCATCAATAGATAGGTGATCCTCCATTGTGAAAAAAGTCCATACAACGACAAAAGAAATTACTGGAACACTTGACTTTCTATTACCCTGCTAATGTTATCACTAATTCTACTGTTTGCTGCTGGGGTGTGCATTAAGTTAAAATCTTTGGCCTTACTATCACCCTATGTCGTGAGGCAGGAGAAATGCGTACCTCACTCTGCATATGCAAGTGCTCAGTACAGTAATAGTGTTAATACTTTTCATAATAGAACATAAACATTTGTTGATTTTAAAAATGAAAATCCAAACAATGTGAAGTAAAAAGAGAAAGAACCTGAACACTGAATAAACCATTCAATTAATTTTAATTTTACATTTCCATGATGACAGGTGAGGCACCTGCCTCCCCTGACTGCACATCACTGGGCTCTTTCAATTTGTTGAGTTGCCGACCTCTGGCTTACATACTTGAAAATGTTGTTACGCATCACCAAAATCTCTGTGCAACGGCATAGCTTTTATGTTTTGTAGAATTAACTTAAATCTATACTTCAAAGTGACACTTTTGTCATACACTCAATCTCTGTAGGGCACATTATAACCTCTAAAATCTAACAAAGAGCCACTGAATGTTTGCGTCTGTCGTCATGCTCAGGTGGATGTTATACGAGTCGCTGAGCTTACTCCGGCTGCAAGCGCTATAGTTCCATGTGAGTCACAGTGTGTTAAGGTGCCCGTGTAATGACACACCTGGGATGCCGGATAAAGAGGCCCATTGCTCCTGTCTGAAATAAGGAGGGACCCAAGACCACAACTTGGCCTCTTGCAGCTTTGTGAAATCCAGTTGAGACCAACCCCTGTTGGTTCTGTTGGTTCACTATCCTTTCAAACCTTGTTTTAAAGGTATTCAAAATTTAATTCTATTAGGCACAGAACGTGTAGTGTTCCGCCCCACAACTATGGAGATCCATCCATCCATTATCTGCACCGCTTATCCTCAGTAGGGTCGCGGGGGTGCTGGAGTCCATCCCAGCTATCTTCGGGCAAAGGGCAGGGTACTACCTGAAGACATAAAACACACTCGCTCATTCACACCTAGGGACAATTTGAACCGGCCAATTAACCACGGGGAGAACATGCAAACTCCACACAGGAAAGTTTAATTTTATGAACTCAGAAGTGTGCCGCATAACCACTGCACCGCAGTGCTGCCCTTGACTCTGGATATATGTTGTAAAATATTTCAGGCACAAGGGGACTCGAAAAATTTAGTGTTAAATTAATAGACGTTTCTTCTAGAGCTGTGATGTCATTGAAGGAACACATCATTTCCAACATGGCGGATTTCGTTAAAACAACATGAAGAGGCAGCTCTGAAACAGACGATGATTGCAGTGAACAGTGATTGCATTTAACTTGTTTCTGCTTGTAGAAATTGAAGCTGGAATTAGAAGCTGAGTGAGGTCAGTTTACCGGCCACCGTTACAGTGTGTGGTCCTTCTTTGTCGTTACCTCCTCTTAGGTAAGTGATTGTCTCTTTTCCTATGTGTTTTTCACCAGGTGTGCCGGGGATGGGGTAAAAATGTCCGCCTTGCCTCTCGTTAGCGCCCCGGCTGCTAAAAACTTCCTGTTTTGTTTGCTCCCGGTTACGCCCTGTTATTAGCCGGTTAGCCTGCCATGGCTTTCAGGTCCATTCATTTATTCGTGGCTGGATTTGCAATTGTTGCTGTAACCATTTTGCATTTTAGGTTAGCCTGGCTGCTCACTGAATGTTTTTAGTCGACTAGCCTCGCGTTTTTTCCGCCGAGGCTGTGGCTACCTTTTATTACTTAGCCCTGGTTAGCACCCATTAGCTCTCCTAGTGTTATTTTCACCTGTTAACCCCATTTTGGCCACTGTCCCTTTTTTCCACCATTACTGCATCTACCTGCAATGTAACCCCAAGGCATTCTCCTCAAAAACATCCAGAACTTGGCCTAAAACACACATGACCTCTTTGACTTATTAATACATATATCAATATGGTGACTGACCTGCAAAGGATGCCGGTGTTGCATGACGTCAAAGCATAGGAATTCAAAGACAAGACACACGGTCTTCTACGCGACACGTATCTGCAAAAAGAGAGCCCTTTCCACTGGAACAAATTGAAAGAAACTGAACCAATGTGAGCCGGGCTGGAGCTGCCGAGAAGACCCCTTGAATGAGGGGTCCTGTTTGATTTAATCCCAACCGTGTGACCTGAACCCCCCGCGCACATGGATTTCACAGGCATTACGCAGTGCTACTGTTTGTGTCGATGTAACGCAATGCAGAGACATTACCCATCGGAGATGCCAAAGGTTTAGATTTTCCCAGGATGGCAACCACCCTCGCAGGCTAGAGGGTAAGCAACCAGGAAGGAATCTGGCCTTTTTCAATGGCCGCTGAAAGGAAAGCTGTGAAATTGTCAGAAATTTTGCTGTGTATAAATAGGAGACCGGGGGTGGCCTAGCCTAGACAGGACTAAACTGCTTCCCAGGACGCTTTCTGTGTTCTGCTTTTCTTCTGTCTATCATGGACACTCCTCTATTCATCACGGACCAGCCCTGTCTCAAATTAATTTTCTCTGTCCCTGTCCCTTTGCCTGTGAACAAGTCACATACTGTGAGGACACATTGACATGCTGTGAGGATATTTGAGCACACTGTATTCTTTTATATCTTCCTCTTTGTGGTTGTTTTTACTAATTTTGAGTACTCCAGTTACTGGAAAATGTGCATATATTCCTGAAAGACTGTATACAATGCAAGGCTTTCAATAAACACGAATAAAAAAACAAACTGTGTAAATCAACTTTAGATTAATTATTTACCCTTTTTATTTTTGTGCATTCTGTGGGTTGCTTGCTCCATTTGGAATCATCCCCTGCTTTAAGTGAGCATGACCAGCAAGGAATTTCTCCAAACATTTCATTGGTTGCTAAGGGACAGCCTCAACTTTTTTGAGCATGCCAACTAAATGGGGAGGGGCTAACTTGTGCCCTCACCCAATGAAAACACTCAAAACAGACTGCTCTTGTCTGCTAAAAAATACAACATTACTATACTTCCTAAATACAGTACAATCAAACATAGCATGCCATGCACACTGAAAAGCCTTCATGCTCGATGAGCTGTCAGATGTGTTAAAGATAAATGAGTCATCCAACCATTACCATTTTGTATGTTTTCTTACATAGAAGTTTCTGTTGCTCAGTATGTCTCAACGGTTGGGTTATAAATATGTACTTATGTAACATAAGCTGTGAGTTTTGGACTGTGTCAGATTCTAGGACTGTGTACTATCTTTGATTTTTGCAATCCGGAGGTGAAATAAGAGCTTGCTCTGTCCACTCCACGCATCGGCCCGGTATTGCAGTACCTCCGGGAACGGTGCATTCGCAATGATCGCAGCAAGGCTTTAGGGCTAGGACCTTAGCTTGGCCTTTTGGCTGAGAGTAAGTGTCCCGGCTCCTAGGCTTTGTAGCGTATTATGAACTGACCGATAACGGATAATGGATAATTAATAACGAAGATAGAACAATAACCCTTAAAAACCCCAAACATGTGACTCACAAAAAAGGAGCTGGCGTGATTGTCAGCCATCTTTTTACTACCCCCAAAACCCTATCTCATTTGTCTGTCATTTTCTCTTTCTTTCTTTTTCTGTTTTTCAAATGTTTGTCTTTTTTTCTTTTTTGATTGTCCGCTTTATTGCTGCTACAGGTACCTCCAAAAACTAAAAACCTTGTGAAAAGAAGAATATAAATATTATTGTTTTCTTTCCTCTCAGGCCCAGCCCTGACATCAGTGTGCATTTCAAACATTGAACAGACAGCTATTTTCCACTAAAAGAAAAAACAGCATTATTTTAGTTCGGGGCTATAGTGCTAACATTAGTGAGTTTCGCCTTGACTGCTAACATTAAGGACTGGCATCTCCAACTGTGGTTCTGGAATTTGCAGCCAGAATGTTTTTCCTGCTCAAATGCAATAGTGATGAAAAGATCCAAATTAAGTGTATACATGTAATTGAATCCTTTAAAGAACCTTAAGTTACCAAAGATATGTATGAAATTTCTACATTCTCTGGATATCACCATTGAGTCTAGAGCATAATGAAGCTGAAATCAGTTGGTACTGGAAATACTTTCACTAGCTTTTACCAATCATCTGTTCGACAGGTTTAGAATTGTCAGCATTGGTGGTAAGAGGAGCCCTGCTCTGTTTGATCTTTATAAAAAGAATTCCAAAACACAAGTCAGCTTTAGATTGTAGTCAAAAACTTTTCTTAATTGCAGTCTGGTAGAGGAAAAACGTTTTCCCTGGCTGCAATTTGCAATACGTCTTCAATTGCGATCGATGAAACATCAGCAGAGAATAAAATACTCACCAAATCAGCCTGCTCTCAAATTCTTACTGGCGTTTTCTGCAATTGAAACAGACAAACCGATGCATTGCAAATCAATGGACTACTGCCAAACATTAGAAACAAAAAATGTATATACTATTTGCCAATATCCTGATGTTACAAGTTTGGAAAGGGCTCAGGAATAAATCATGAATTGTTAATTTCACTTTTAGAACTAAAATGTTTGAGGAAAATAATGATTAAACACACTAGAACAAATTCATAGTCTAATATGTGTTTTCAAACTCCCCATTCCCACATGGCACTGTCCACTGTAGTGAAAAATTTGGATAGTATACAACAAAAACACGGACAGCACGGCGGCGCAGTGGCTAGCGCGTCTGCGGCACAGTTCTAAGGTCTTGGGAGCCTCCAGTGTGGGTTAAAATCCAGCTACCGGAGTTCCAGTGCGGAGTTTGTATGTTCTCCCTGTGCCTGCGTGGGTTTCCTCCGGGCACTCCGGTTTCCTCCCACATTCCAAAGACACGCATTTCAGGTGGATTGGCCGGTCCAAATTGTCCCTAGGTATGAATGAGCGAGCAAGTTGTCTGTCCCTGCGTGCCCTACGATTGGCTGGCAACCAGTTCAGTGTGTCCCCTGCCCACTGCCCGATGATTGTTGGGAAGGGCTCCAGCACCCTCGCGACCCTACTGAGGATAAGCGGTGCAGCTAATGAGATGAGACAATAAAAACACACTAGCCATAACTTTAAGTGTGATTTGTGCTATGAAGGCAAAAGGAGCATGATTCAAATAAGCAATTAAGATGTTAAGATTACAAACTAGGAACCAAAGGAGCAAGTCAATGCCCAATTGACTTGGTCTGATCAAATCAGCTGTATATGTACATTCCTTTGTAGAATAAACCAAATAATTTTCTAGCACTTGGTAATATCCAGAGAGGTACACTGCATTTATTTTGTAATTTGTAAATACCCTGCATAAAAATCTGATCCATTACAACAGCTTTGGATGGCTGTTGAGCAGAGTGGAACCTTTTTCAGGAATCCATCCATCATATGCACCGATTATCCTCAGTAGGGTTACAGGGGTGCTAGAGCCCATCCCAGCTCTTTTTGGACAGTGGGAAGGGGACACCTTGAACTGGTTTCCAGACAGTTGCAGGGGATACAGAGACAGACAACTCACTCGCTCATTTACACCTAGGGACAATTTGAACTGGCTAATTAACCTGACATGCATATTGTTGGAACGTGGTAGGAAACCGGAGTGCCTGGAGTAAAACCCACACAAGCAAAAGCCGCTTAGGAAGGTTGGTAGCTGGATTTGAACCCATGACTTTAGAATTGTAACGCGGACGCGCTAACCATTCAGCTGCCATGCCGCCCCTTTTTCAGGTATTTCATTGTTTTGGGGTTTTTTTGTCCAGATGCACTTACAAAACTTCAATAAAATAAACTCAGAAAATATTGCCAGAAGAGTAACACTTGCTTTAACAAAAATCCACTGCCATATACAATCACCGGTCACTTTATTAGGTATACCTGTCTTACTACTCGTTAACACTTAATTTCTAAACAGCCAATCACATGGAAGAAACTAAATGCATTTAGGCATGTAGACATGGTCAAGACAATCTCATGTGGTTTTAACCGAGCATCAGGATTGCGAAGAAAGATGATTTGAGTGACTTTGAACATGGCATAGTTGTTGGTGCCAGAAGGGCAGGTCTAAGCATCTCAGTAACTACTGATCGACTGGGATTTTCATGCACAACCATCTCTAGGGTTTACAGAGAATGTTCTGAAAAATGAAAAAAAAAAAAAAAAAAATCCAGCGAGCGGCAGTTCTGTGAGCGGAAATGCCTTGTTCATGCTAGAGGTCAGAGGAGAATGGCTCGAGCTATTAGAAAGGCAACAGTGACTCAAATAACCACCCATTACATTCAAGGCAAGCAGAATAGCGTCTCTGAATGCACAGTATTTCGAACTTTGAAGCAGATAGGCTACACGAGCAGAGGACGACGCCGGGTGCCACTCCTTTCATTTAAAAACAGGAAACTGAGGCTACAATTTGCACAAGCTCATCAAAAAAGTACAAAAAAACCACGAGAAACACATTGCCAAATCTCAATAAGTTCCCCTTACTCAAATGGCCTGCACAAAATAACCTGATCTCAATCCAATAGAGCATCTTTGGGATGTGGTAGAACATAAGATTTGCATCATGGATGTGCAGCTCACAAATATGCACCAACTGTGTGATGCCATCATGTCAATATGGACCAAACTCTCTATTGAGTCTATGGCAGGAAGAACTGAGGCAAAAAGGGGTCCAACCCTTTACTCGCATGGTGTACCTAATAAAGTGGCCGGTGAGTGTAAAAGTATTTGCGCTCGAAATAAACTAATTCCTAATGTCAAAATGTGCCTGAATGGCAAGGCACACACATTCTGAAGTCATAGCCAAGCTGCCAACTCAATTCCTGGAAGCCAAACAATTGAATCCCAGTTAAATGAATAAAAGCACTCTCCCAACTAGAATTAAGTCTTTCTGCCTCTGAAGAAGTGCCCTCATCCATATTCCTGACAGATCTAATGTTTTGCCTATTTGCTTTCAAACACATGTGTCAAGCAAATGACACTGATAAATCTCTCCAATGTCAATGCCAATGGCGAGTTGCCTCTTGATTTTCAACCATGTTAACAATCAGAGGTGAAACCACCTAAATTTCAATTTTGGGTGATGGAATTTAACTGCCCTGATTACTCACCTTAAATGCATTAAAGTCGTCATAGCGAAATAAGTAAGCCAGAAACTCGAGACGTGCTCCTGAGCTGAATCATTCGATATTGCACTCACCAGAAGCCCTAAAAGCCTTGGTGGATGTCTTTGCAGCGCCAGTGATTTCTCGAGGGACTGTGGGCTCCAAAGAACAGCTTGAGATTGCTCATTACAAACCTTAAAATGCCTGACAGTACCACATGCTTGCACTAAGAACCTTTTAGAGTGCTTCTGCCATTTTGTTGAATACGCTCAAAAACGTATCCCAAATGAAGTAGATACGTTTTAACTTTTTACTACAGCTCTTTGCATCTAGTAGAGGATATTAGGTCCAGTTTAGTTGTTTTTCTACCGGATTCAGACCTAAATATTCAAGAATAATTCAATCCAATGGCATTGTAGGCTTGTCTGTTCCACGTGTCCTCATCCGATCAATAAATAATCAGCTCGGCCAAACATTTGCACATGACCAAGTGCCCTTCATCAATAGGCTCCACGGAACCTCACAGACAAAATGGAACTTAAGAAGCAGGGCAAGAGTAGAAGCAAGGTCGATTACAATGAAATGGAAACGATGGGAACATGACTTGATGGCAGACTCGTGATTTTGTTGCCAACTACACAACAGGACAGGATTGGAATATGGATTTAGGAAATCTTTTCGATGGCCACTGCCTTGTAACAAGAAAATAGTAAATGGTTGTAAAGAATACAAATCCGATCTATTTCACTGAATAGCTTACGTTGTGTTTGCACTGTTATCAAAAACATGTATTGCCTGTAAAAGTTGTTTGTTGTTGTTCTTTTGTGAATAAGTCAGTCAGAATATGTCTTTAGGACATAAAATATTGCGTTAAATAATGTCACAAATCAATCTTGAATTATGGTAACCCTGGTGCCACCTGGTGGTCCCCGATTTCATTTTTATAGAGATAGAATCCGGACTACAAAATCCAGGCCGAGTATTAAAGTCCAACTCAGCCTGAGCCCGACTAAATCACTAGGATTTGAAGAACCGGGCCCGAAGGAAACACAATTTTATATATTTTATTTGTGAATTCTCTCGCTAAGTTTAAAAAAAAAATTATCCACCTCTCATTAGTCTTTGTTTCTTTTTCCTCGTTGCGCATCCTCACGATGCATTCAGTCCCCCTCTCGTGCACACCCAGGGTGCAGCCGAGCTTGCAGCCAAGCCCGCCGCCAAGCCCGCCACCGAGCGTGAGGAAACAGGCTGTGCTCCTCGAGAGGGAGACTGAATCCATCGCACGTATCCTCCACCGCGTAAAGAGAAAGAAACAGACAACAATGACGGGTGGATGTTTTTTTTTTTTTAAAGGCAGTGAGGCAGAGAGACAACCGTCCAGAACCCGAACATAATGATTGACATTTTAAAGCCCAAGTTTCGGCAGGGCTCAGACTCTGGTTTAAAATCTCACCTCTAATTTTTTTTGAATTGTCAAAGTGTTATATTCATGATAATTCATTTATATCACAGGTTTACAGTAGACCAAAAGTATGATTTGATTTGGGAGTCAATTTGCACAAAACTTGCATTTTACACTGCCTAGTTTAGTTGTATCCATCTACCTCTCTCTGTCTCTGCCTAACCCCCCCCCCCCCCCCCCCCTCTCTCTTTCATTCTTTACTGTCTCTTTCTCCCTTCTCTCATTCACGCATTTTCTTTATTTTACCGTCTTCCTCCTTTGGTCTACATCTACCCGCACCCACCTCTCCACCTCTTTGTCTGGTTTGCTCTCTCTGACACTTATTTGCAATAACTTTCCACAGGCCTAAATGATAAACATTTGCATGTTTCAACAATCTGGTTAAAAATTAATTGGCATATTTCAATTTTCTTATTGTTTTATTTAATGACCAAGTGCCCTTCATCAAGAGGCCCCACCATCAAAAAGCCAAAAAAATAAAAAAAAAGATATGCCTCCGAGGTTAAATTTAAAAAGGGTTACATTTTACCAGTATTCTTTGTTTCGGGTTGGTTTACCATGTTTTTTTTTTCCTGTTCCTGTTGAGTGTATCATGAAGATCTATTAAGGATTAGTTGGCCGGTGAAGGAGTTTAAAGGTGTCATCCTTTTATATGTGTCCCTCTTGGCCAAGGACAGTGACCACACATGTACCCTTTAACTGCAAATCTGCCTGGATCTCTCAATATGGCTGTTTCCTTGGTTTATCAGTATAAAGGTTCAAACAACATTCCTTTTAAAAGCAGGCCTTAAGAGGCTTAGCTGCAGCAGTGCTTTAGCAGCCAAAAGGTCACTTTTGCAAATTGGGTTCATTAATCTTACAGTGTATGGCAGACCCCATTGAGAAGCTGTTCACACACAGGCACAGATTAAAATAGGGAAGGCGCACTTAGATTAGGCTAAAAAATGATAAAGACGCCTCAGAAGTTGAGACTAGGCTCTGTTAAGTCAAATTGCCATTTTGGCTCATATCAAAGACACGGCGAGTGGTACCGCTGTCACAAGAGACGAAGGTGCATGAGCTTCCGGTGGCATTTGACTGAGTGCTTATACCATCAAAAATGATTATGGTCAGGCATACAAATTCTCTATCTGTATAATCTCCAGACATGAAAATACATCTGTTCACGCTTAAGGAAGTGACACAATCCCTTATTTGGAAGGCTGCAGAAAAAATACTGAAATGTTCTGACTTCTCCAGGTATCATCAAGTACCATTAACCGACATTATACTTTACCACTGAAATCAAAACATGGAAGAAAAACAATACAAGTTAATAAAAAAATTCAAGATCCGATTTAATGTACGAAGCAATTGTGATAGTTGCAATGCCATCGTCAAAGCCCATTTTTCATCCTGGTAAAAAAATGTTCATTACACTTGCGTGTGAATACCATGCAAGAAATGTTAGCAGAAAATCACAAGAGTTGTTTTAAGCCCCACTCATACAACTTAAAACATTTAAATTTAGAACAATCAAAGATGACATTGTCATTTCCATCATTCCTTCAGAATAACAACTCCCATGTTTTTTTAGTTTAAATACTTGAAGATCGGAACATACAATATGTCATATAAGTGAGTATACCCCTCACATGTCTGCAGATATTTCGTCATTATGTTAATTGAACAACACTGAAGGAACATCGCTTTGACACAATGAAGGGTATTCTGTGTCAAGCTTATATAGCAGTGTACATTTATTCTCCCCCTCAAAAAACTCAAAATGTAGCCCTTAGAAGCTAAACCCTTGTTAACAAAAGTGAGTTATCCCCAAATTAAAAGTTCCTGAAGTTCAATATTTTGTGTGGCTAATATGATTTTTTAGGACCACTAAAGGATTTTATACATTTGACTATAAGGGATTTTATACAATTGTCTCAGTTTAATGCAATAGAGATATTCACTGACTGGCCTTTAGTTCAATGCCAGGGCAGGCTGTTCGAAATGCATAATATTTTGTCTAGGATAACAGGACTCATTGATTTGCTGACACAGGACGACGGGCGTTGTCTTAGGAAAACGAGACATCAAGGCGCTGTGTTGAGATCGTTCGGCGCAAAACAACCGCTTGGCATGCCCATGGGAGGAGCTGAGACGCCATCTTGCGGGGAGACGTGGGCCAATAAGAAAAAGCTAAAGGAAGGCTAAAGGGGGCTTCACACAGACTCCAACGTCACTTCTTCAGCTGTCTCCGATGGAGTACACTTAGTTCTTCTGTCAGGAAAAATAAACATCTTCCCCCGTGTGAAAGGGCTTCCTGGTAAAAAAAAATTCTCTCAAGAAACGAGCGCGCATAATTGTTGGGTTAATGTAGGTTGTGTTTGGTTAATGGAGTCAGATAACTAACTTGAACAATTTGGTAAACGGTACATTTTGATATATAATTCCCAACAATTCAACAGTATTTTTTCACCAAGTACTTTTTTACTTTTACTCAAGTTATTATTACTAATTTGTCTTCTACTTGAGTTATATTATTCTGAAGTAACAATACTTTCCTTGAGTAAAATTTACTCTGCCCACCTCTGGGTATTATGTAACAGACATGGGGACTTGAGACTTAGTGACTTGGACTCGAGTCGACTCGAGTCGCTGTTTTTATGACTTGTGACTTGACTTGGACTTGGCAATCTAAGACTCGGGACTTGACTTGTGACTTGACTTGCCCAAGAAAAAAATACTTGGGACTTACTTGGGACTTGAAGGTGAAGACTTGAGACTTACTTGAGACTTGCACATGTGTGACTTGGTCCCATGTCTGTTATGTAATGCACTGGTGTCAAACAGGCGGCCCGTGGGCTGGACCAGGCCCGCCAAGGGTTTTAATCCGACCCGCAAGACGACACTGAGAGAAGCGTAAGAAAAAGATGACATGCAGTTTTAAAAACGCCCACTTGATGTCACCCAAGCCAGGCACCAATCGCGAAGCAACTGTAGTATTATTTATTTCTATCCCTCTCTTTTTTCTCTCTCCCTCGCTTTCTTTTTCCTTCTCTCTTTCTCTGTATATTTCTATCTATATCTTTTGTCCCCCTTTCTCTTTTTATTATAATGGAGTCAGATAACTAATTATAACTAACTAACTAACTAACAATTTGGTAAACTGTACATTTTGATAATTAATTCCCAACACCACATTAGTCCTCCTGGCCATGGTTTTCAACAGAGCTTCACAAATTGCCACTGGAATGCGTTTCCACTCCTCCATGACAGCATGACAGCTGGGGGATACTTGAGATTGTGTGCTTCCCTTCCTTCCGCTCGAGCATGCCCCAAAGATGTTCTATTGGGTGTAGATCTGGAGACATACTTGGCCAGTCCATCCCCTTTACCCAAAACCCCTTTAGAACAGCTTTCATCGTCTTAGAGGTGTATTTGGGGTCATTGTCAGGCTGTAACATTGCCCCGCGACCCAGTTTCTGGGGGGAGGGAATTATTATTTGCTCCAGCATTTCACAGTACATGCTTGAGTTCATGTTTTCCTCAATGAAATGCAACAGCCCAACTCCAGTGGCTCTCACGCAACTCCAAACCATGACATTCCCAATATCATGCTTGATTTTAGGGAAACATATTTGTATTCCTCACCTGGTTGCTGCCTCAAATGCCTCACACCATCTGAGCCAAAAAAAAAAAAATCATCATTGTCTAATCAAACCAGGGGACATCTTTCCAGTAATCCATGCTCTCCTTTGACAGATTTGTATTCATTGTGTCAAAATGTTGTTTCTTCAGTGATGTTATTTTAAACATTATAATGAAATCTATGCAGGAATGTGAGGGGTGTATTCACTTTTGTGACATACCGTATTCGACCTGTGACAGTCAATTTAACATCCGAACAAATCGTTTCCTTTTCTTCAGTCTTCTGTTATACACGCTCTGACGTCAGCCCAATCACAGCTGACAATGAGCCCTTTTAAGCAGCCTCACAAGTGTCCAAGGATCAAAATGCTCTTCGCAGTACATTTAGAGTCAAATTATTATTATTATTATTATTATTATTATTATTATCACTGTTAGAGCAAAATGGAATATTACAAATCTACTACAACTACTGGACCAGGGTTACAGTTATAAAAAGGATAGAATTGTTGTTTATTCATTCTTATAATGCCGTCACTATCCTTCGCTGGGTTCTGTTCCTCTGCCTTAAATGTTTTTGTTGGTAAATATAATCAGTGTTCGGTTGTGTTTTCCCTGTTTTTCTGAATTAAAATAAGCTCAGCCTTTTTAGGACAATTAACATTATCAATAATCATTTTTCTCTGAAAGCAATATTTGTTTTCAAGATCAGAATATGGGTTCATTGACAAGAGAAAATGACCAAAATAAATTAAAATCTTACCACAATGACAACGTATTTATTTAATTTAAGTGTAAGTTTTCTAATATTAAGATATGTTTACTGTTTTTTTTTCTCATCAAAAAGACTACAGTCGATCACGTTGATCACATGCACACTCAAAGAGATACCATTAAAATTCAGAGTTCGTATATCATATTGTATTGGCTGGTTGAGTAATGACGCCTGTTATTAAAGCAGGTAATTGTCTTACAGTGCCGCAGCGATATTGGATCCGGGGGCCGTCCCGTTGACACAATCGCAGACGGCTGGATGTAGAGTCGCTGAGCGGTGAAATAGGGAGCAGGGCTGAGCAGACGCACAAAAGATGCTATCAGCACTAGCGAAGGTTGTAAGCATTGTGCTGTCTGACCTTTGAGACTGGCACTCGGCCCACATGTTACCTTATCCCCACTAGAGACTCTCACTGTCTCTGCCCACTTGCCTTCTGCAACCAGACATAAAGTTTACTCAAAATCAGATAAAGGCTGGCTGTGCATTGAGTGATACAAGCATCAAAGACACATACATTCTAAACTCCCCCCAAAAAAGAACTCGGACATCCTACTATTGTTTTCAGCCGCTGGCCCAAATGGAATATCATACAAGCTGTAGAAGTACTGCCTAATCCTGTGGAAACTTCAGCAAGTGGCATGGAAGAAGAACACCATCCCTTCAGAGTGGCAGAGAGCGGTTACAGTCTTCATCCCGAAGGACAGAACTCTAACACGATAGGCCAATTCAGGAGCATTGCACTTTTGAACGTGGAAGGAAAGATCTTTTTTTTTCCATTATGGCCAAGAGGTTGACCAGCTACCTCACATGTAATAGCTGGCAGAAGCCTGGTGTCCCAGGATTTGCAGGGTGTGTGGAGCACTCGGACATCATTTGGGAGCAAATACAAAGGGCAGGGAGAGAGAAGAGCGATCTCCATGTTGTGTGGCTGGATCTTGCCAATGCGTACAGGTCCGTCCCGCACCAGTTGATCAGCTTTGCCTTGGACTTCTTCCACATTCCAGACTGCATTAAAGGCATGGTGGCCAGGTACTCTCTCTTACTCTCTCAAACTTGCAGATGTGCTGTGCTCACCAGGACTTCACTACAGGATGGCAGTGTTGTACTCGAGGAGGACGACCTTCACGAGATACCTTAACTTTGAACATGTTGAACGTCTGGAATTTTGAACGTGTACCGAATGCAATAAAGCGCGTTCCCTTTATGTCATATCCCCTCTCCAGGTATTTTTTGGGGCGACGCCCAACGACGGTCTCTCCAAAAGAGGCTTCTAGGCTGAGTAAGAATGAAGATTAAGCCATCTAAGTCCTGAAGCCTGTCCCTAAGGAAAGGTATCTGGGATGACCATACCATATTCACTGCTGGTGGAGAGCATATCCTACTATCAAAGCAACCCATCCATAGCCTGGGGCGCTCCAACACAGCAGACCCTCAGACAAGCAGGCGGCAGAGGCTCTGAAGAAACAGCTTGCGGATGGCCTAGCCCGGATCCATCAGAGCCAGCTGCCAGGCAAATACAAAGTATGGTGTTACCAGCACATACTATACCATCAGGTGATGTGGCCTTTAAAGATGAGTGAGGTCCCTTCCTCATTGGCAAGCAGGTTGGAGCGACGTGCCCCTCTCCTGATCAAAGGCTTCCAGGCGGGAGAAGAAATAAATGGTGGTGACGGAATTGATAAGGTCTGAGCAGGAACACCATACCATCAAAGCGGTTTCCCAGGGCAGACAGGGCATCTGGATAACATAGGAAGGGGTCATGGACAGGCCTTTGTCATGGCGCGATCTTTAGAAGATCCCTCAAGCCAGGCTCAGCTTTCTGATCCGGGCAACCTACAACACACTAGCCTGCCCCCAAGATCTACATATGTGGCCTGGCACTGATGTGATCTGCCCCCTCTGTAGTGCCATCAATGCTAGCCTTCAGCATATTCCCTCAGGCTGAAAGATGGCACTTTGCCAAGGCCGCTACTGGTGGAGGTATGATGCCGACCTAAAGAAGCTGGCAGAGATAGTCGAAGCTTGCAGACAGGAAGCACAGCCAGCCAGCTCCTCTATCAAATCACCTCATCCAGTTTGCAAGGGCTGGCGACAACGTTCGCAAAAACACCAATGCCCCTCGCCCGTTACATCCTGGAAGGCTCCCCTCGCCCGCCAACGAATGGAGAATGAAAGTTGACCTCAAAAGGCAGTTGCAGTTCCTCAGGGAGATCGCAGAAGTATCATTGCGACCAGACATAGTGCTGGGGTCTGTAACCAGCAAGGCGGTCTTCCTGGTGGAGCTCACTGTCCATAGAATAGAGGCAGCATATGAGAGGAAACGGGCGAAGTACAAAGACCTGGCAGCTGAGTGCAGTGAGGCGGGCTGGAAAACTACCGTATGCCCAGTGGAGGTGGGGTCCAGGGGTTTTGTGGGCTCGTCAAGTCCCGTCTGCTCAGAGACCTTGGATACACAGGAGCTGGCTACCGGAGAGCAACTAAAGAGCTGTCAGAAGAGGCAGAAAAGGGCAGCTTCTGGCTGTGGCTGCGGAGGAATGACAGGAGCTTGGGCCTTCAAGCAACACCTAGGGCATCAGTGGGGTTGGCAGGGAGACTTCCCAGCCATCGCTCTGCCACCGGGAGAAGTCCTGGGGTTAAAGGACCGAAACATCAATGACCGGTGCTTCTCAGCTGATGACCTAGTCAGGCCCGAGAGTTCAGGGCACACGAGCATTCCAAAAGCGCCGGAGGAGGCCCAACAGGTAGAAATGCCCAGCAGGAAGACTACCATCCTGTATTTCAATTTTTCCTACTGAGGTTCACCACCAATGCATGTAAAGTCACATAAGCCTTGTGTACATTGCAATGGTTATGCTTTGGTGTCTTCCTGGTCCATCTTTCGCTGTACGTTTATCTCTCATTTACTTCAATTTAGTCATCTCGCAAATGTAGTCATCTCGCAAATTTTCCATTAAACCAAAGTCTCTGCAATAGAACAATGTTTTGCTCCACTCACGATCCTGTTTTACATCTCGGGTTTGTGTGTGACCTTTATCATGTATAATTTATTTAATATAAAACCACTCAGTATATTCATCCATTGAAAACAGGAAAGCGGAATTCTGCAATAAATTGCGAGTTCATACGTGAAGCATCACAGAAAGCAAAAAACAGCTCTAATTGGTGAGTTTAAAACAGCCCAACATAAAAAGAACTAACAGGGATGGGGTTGTTCTTAGCAAACACATGTACTTGTAATTAATGGATACACTATGTCATTATTCAAATGCACCAAATAGATGTTCTGTTGGATTTTGATTTGCAATGTAGTCACTTAAACCACCCCCAATGATAACAAGTGTTCTCAATTTAATCTAATATTCCAATGATTCATATGTTGGGCAACAATTTTTAAGCAAACGTGTATATATGTTGGTTACTCTTTTGGCATTTATTTTAAGCCCAATTTAACCAAAGTAATAATTTTCAATATTCAGTTGTATGTACTGTCTGAGTTTATAAGGATATAAACTCATCACTGACAAAAGTATGCAGATAAAAGCATAAAAAAGGTTAAAACTACTGAGCAAATTTAGGAGCTCGGCCCGCCAGCCATCTTGTTTGGCTGCCTGGGCCGTTCTGACTACACCTGGTTCCAGTAGGCGTATTTATTGAAAAG
The DNA here is from genome assembly GCF_059441175.1 of Urocampus carinirostris. Taxonomy (NCBI): domain Eukaryota; kingdom Metazoa; phylum Chordata; class Actinopteri; order Syngnathiformes; family Syngnathidae; genus Urocampus; species Urocampus carinirostris. The sequence goes on from NC_142352.1 coordinate 34,442,547, forward strand.
TCACGCATGCGCAGTAAATGAATGGAGTCGCGCATGCGTGTTACATTACATACAAAGGAAATACATTGATAACAAGGATCTTTGAAACGTGACTATGTGTGTGTGTGTGTGTGTGTGTGTGTGTGTGTGTGTGTGTGTGTGTGTGTGTGTGTGTGTGTGTGTGTGTGTGTGTGTGTGTGTGTGTGTGTGTGTGTGTGATGATTATTTGTATATTAGAAATGGAAAAACAGGTAAATTTCATAGCATAGGAGTCTGAGAAATACACAACTAAAAGTAGCTTATTTTACATGTACCCCTACTAGTCTCAACACAGTTTTTGGTGTTTGTGTTATGTGTGAAAAAGCCAAATCCCCCAGTGTTCATCAGTCTCTGGAAGGGGGCATTTTGATACAGACAGTTGAGTGAAGATGACATTACAGATGCTCAGCAAATGACCACCCATGGCTCTGCTTCAGAAAGCAGATTAATAGTGATTAGTCGTCATCTGAAAGCTGAGTAACTTCAATGTAATCAACCAAATGGCTTACAGAGGATAAAGGATAAAAACAGGGAAATTAGACTTCCTATATTCTGCAAACAAAAATCTATTTTTAGACTAGTTGGGACCAATACAATATAGTACAATTCTAAAATAATTTGGGTTCACTTTTGGTAAAACCGTAAGAATTAGCTAATGAAGATTTTCAGTTTGTTATTTATATCTGAATGTTTTTATTAAAAGTACTGTACAGAATTTCAAAATTTGTATAAAGTCATGATCGGCGTGTCAGTCAGTTTGTTCATTATGCAGGTGCAAGTACATGCATTTCTAAGACATGCTCGGATAAACTCTTCTCTGTCATTTTTTGGGGGGTTGGGTTGGCGTTGGGACTGGCCTTTTCTTACTTTTACATTTTTCATGCGACACTAACAAAAAACTGCGACGACGAGCATTAAGTCACTCTCCAACCTCCCCCCTCTTCTCCCTTTCCATTCATCTTATGTTGTGCGCAACCTGAGCAGTGTTGCTAAAAGTTTGATAAAATCAGGTAGGCACATAGGTAAAAACATATTTCAAAGTCTCTTTGAACTCAGTTGGGCATTGTTAGTAATTACTTCATTGAGAAAATATTGTACTTTTAACATTTCATGGACACCTCAAACCACGCACCCCATCTTTACAAACAAACATCAGTTTTTATTCGCGCACCTGACACGGAGCAAGGTTTGCTATTTTTTACTTTTAGTATGTCGATTAATATTCATATATTACTGTTTACGATATTGATTTTTGTTTGCCAGACAATTTTGTTGTTCTACCGCAATTCACCACAAGGGTCGAATCAGGTTCTTGATGGAATTAAACAATTTTGAGTTGGACAAAACCTGTACTTCTAATTCCAAAAACGTTTGGTTTTCCTTAAGTAAAACCCAAAATTACTTTGCCGCCTTAAACCGAGGAATTCTGGTCAGGGGTTGTGTTTTTTTTTTGTGTTACAGATTTTTGTTATGCTGCATGCCATAAGCTAAAATTCAAAAGCTATTTAACAAATGTTTGTCATCCAACAAATTACATGAAACAATTATGATTTGGGTACTACTATCCTTGGATACATTCATATACAGTAATTTAAATTATATCTATAAGTCTGATTTATACGTCTTGTTATTGTAGATTAATTAAGTACAAAAGATGCCTTTAGTAGCCAGCTTCTTCGCAACGGACCGCTATCTTAAAATGTCAATTATTCATTCACAATGTCATTACATTAGATATAATGTGGTGTAGTTTGTCAGTGAGTGTATGCTGCCTGCGTGGAATATGGTGTTTTGTACATGTACATCAGTGTAGCTACATTACATTTACTAGTACTAATGGACTGCAAGGACAAAAACCTACAGAGCAACACAACATATTGTAGACATGCAGTACACATATTTTAATAAACCAACAGTGACCCTGACGCCTGCAGGCACATTATCATCAATCAATACCAAATGAGGCCTTTCATTGCCTGGTTAAACAACAACAAACTATCCTACTTTATAGTGTCATTTAACTCTCAATTAACGCTGGTCGAGAAAACAACCTTAATCCACTTCCTTTCCAGCTGTGCACAGTATGTGGCAGGGCAGGCTGGGGAAGAAGGATGTGGACTCTCAGAGTCCTGTTAGGCTGCAGGCTGCTTCTCTGCCAACAAGCTGGTTTCATTGGATTTCTCATGACCAGGACAGCAGGGGTGATTGCTCAGTCGGGGCTGGCAATTGGGAGTACAGTTTAATATAGTAAACACAGCTCTTAAATTGTCTAATTCGACCAGCAGGTTCTTTTAGGAATACAGTGCATGGTAACATTGTGGTGTAAACTCCGCAACGGCACACACACACTCAACTATCCACTGATTCCCCCTGTGCAACAAAAGCTAAAAGATAGCCTTTTGCTGATGATTAGAAAATGGAGCCTCACAATCCCACTTTCACACTGTGGCGACTGGAAGCCATTTTGCTTGTCCAGGCTAGACCTGCAGATACAAACGTGTGAAAGCATCTTCTCCCAGAGGCTGCAGACGTAGCCGAAGGCAGTAGTTAAAGTGTCCTATCTTAACATGTTTGCCTGAATAAAAGGTTTTAATTAAAGTAAAGAAAGTAGGAAAAAAATTCATACACATAAAAATAATCATGGTCCAACGGAACGCATAGTATCTGTTGAGGGATTGTGTTTGAATATAAGTCCATACTAAATAAAGAATGGGAGTGGAAAAGGTGAAATAACGAGGAAGATTATCAGAGTTGAAGATCTTATCCCTGCAAAGATAAACAGGTGTCAGAGTCTATTTAGAGATAATGCGATATAGAGCAAAAAAAAAAGTTACAGACATGTAGGAATGTCACATATTCTACCATTCTACTATGTACCTTTTTACAAACTTTCGAGGGTCAAGTTGTTCTGCAAAGTATTTCGCTTTTACCTCGACTTCATCGCTCACAACAGGTTGATCATCTATTGTCTCATGAAAGGCAGTCCATTACTGCATATTAGCACTGGAGTGAGCCGAGGAGATAAGGAGGGCTGCTGATCAAACACTCTGACAAATCACCAGTGACAGAAACACACATTTGTTGCTCAGTGTTTAACTTTGATCTCACTCCCTGCTCAGAGTCAACATCTCAGCCTTTGAACCAAGCTCTTAAGTGAAGGTCTCACGCTCTCGTTTTATCGAGACAGTTCAAAATGTTTGAGTCTTATTTAACACCAATCACTACGTACTCTGCCAGCCCTGTTAGTATGGATCTTTGAGGTATAATGTCCATCTGCAGCACTTGATGATTTACATTTACCAAGCTGGTTTTTCTGCATCTACACAGCACCATAGTGAGAGTGCAGAGAGAGTAAACATGACAGATACGGATTACATAGCTTAAATTCATGTTAATGTCAGAAAAACAATGAGAAACATGGTAAGCCACAATGAAACGTGGTAAACACAATTAATACTGACAGTATCAAAACGTATATGCTGTTTCCTGTGAGACAGGATAGATTTCTCTGAGATAGGAGTTTCCCTTCAAGTTTTGTCAGGTTCTGCCATGTTTGGTGTGCAAATTTTCACGTGTTGAGCCAAGCTTATATGGTAGAAGCTTGGTTATGCTTAACGCTCCCAGTAAAGTTTGGTGGCAATATGTTTTCACGGTATGCCATTGGCATCCGATATGTAAGTGAGTAACTGCCTCGTTAGTATATGGTATGACTATGCATAGATTAATTAAAGATGGACAACACAAGAGAGTGCTGGTCTAAGAAGGGAGCATATTGGCATCCGTGTCAGACCTCAGGCCAAACCAGAGTGCCAAGTGTACTCATGGGCAAACTCTGAGCTCCGGAACTGACACACCACTTTTTCTCATGGCCCATCACCGACAGTGAGACGAAGGTAAGAAAAGCGCGAAAATTTTACAGCGTACAACTTCTAGAGCATAAGTAAGCCACAGGTAGCATTGTGTAAACATATTTTAGTGCTTAAAAATTGAACTGGCCAGTGCCCAAGGTTGCTGATTCTATGTGAAAAAGAGTAGTTCCAGCTATAACACCAGTGCACTTTTGAAACCTATTATTAATTCAACGGCTACAAATGTGTGCTCAAACTCTAAGATTGGGGTGAACTTTATGGACAATCTATAATCTGCGTTTGTTCATGTAAACACAATGTTTTTCTTGGTTTGGTACTTTTAGTATTTTGATTTTGATATCCCAGTGAGCTATGTTTGTACTCCAGTGTTACGGCATGTGTTGCCTTTGGGTGACACTGTATTTGCTTTGTGTTTTTTAGATTCCAAGACTTTTTTGTTCTGCGCTGTTGCTGCCACGCCATTGGTTTGAAAAGTTGACCCCCTACCTGGGGTGCGGACTCGTCCGGGATCCTTGTGTGTCCTTGAGCAAAAGAAAGTGTATTGTGTACCTTAGTTGTAGATTTGAGTAACTTTGTACAGTATGGACTGGTCTTTTGTTCCGTGTGCAGTGGGCTGAGGATGGCTTTGGCTGTGTTTCACAGTGTTTTGGGTACTCTTCTAATGCCTGCCTGTCGTAAGGCAGACTCGTTGGATGTGGCAGGGCATCGTTATGTCTGTATGTCTGCTAAGGCTGCTTACTCACCCAAATGTGACTTGCTGACCTATGTCAGTGAGTTCGGCCTTCTCTTGAAGACACTCAAAACTTTTTGATCATTGGGCGGTCAAACGTTTGTTTGAGGTGGAGGACAAAGTGTTGTTCTTATGTTTGTTGAACAGTTTGCTAAGGCTGCTGACTTGCCTGAGTGATTTGTGCACTCCTATGGAGCCTGCCTGAGGTTCTGTCATGTGACAGACTTGTTGGCCGTGGCAGGCCATCATTGTGTGTGTCTGGCAGTCTGCTAAGGCTCACCCAAATGGGACTTGCTGGCCTATTTCTGTGAGTTCTGACTTCTCCGAAAGGCACTAATAAACTGTTAGATCATTGGGCAGTCAAATGTTTGATTGAGGTGGGAGATCAGAGAAGTGCTGCATCTTCCAGGATCAGCATCGGCCCTGAGTTTGTACGGCTCATGTTTTGTGGAGAAACAGAGTGAAACAGTGTTGGTTTCGCTGGAGGCTCAGGAAAGCCTGGGTCTAGGGGTTTGTCTGGTTCTTACCGTGGTTAATAAAAATGACGGCACATTCGTACTTTCCACTCAATTTTGCCATGTATAATCTAAATATCTTCACCCTAGGTTTCCTGAGGTGTTGGAGAGTCAGGTATAGCCTGCTCTCTATGTATGGCTTTGTTTAAGACCTTGCAACAATATCGTAGGCATTCAAAAATTGTTGTTGCTCTGAGTGAACCTTTTCGGGGGTTTCCTGTTTAATAAGCTAATCGTGCATCATAATAATAGTGCAATGAAAAGAAGAGCAATAACATTTAGCAACAACAAAAATCCCCAATTAGTATATAATGTTGCTGTGTTGTCCAGTAACATTTAGTAGCGAAAAAAAGTAAACAAACTAAAATAAATCGCAAGATGTTTTTGCAGTTTTGTGGGTGATGGCCCTGGGGAAGAAGTTGTCTCTGAGATTGTCCTTGTTTTTTTTTTTTTAACTTTTTATTTCTCACACAAATTTTGACAGAGGTTTGAATCCACCATCATACATCAACACAAACGCTAAGCATATACACTTGACACACCCATAAATAACAGGAGGAACAACTGAAAAAAAAAAAAAAAAAAAAAAGTTAATACAATACAGTCAATAAATTAAAAAACGAGGGGGGGGGGGGGGTTAGACATCAAGTAAAATTTGTGTAATAGGCTTACGACTTTTCTCAAATTGATCGAGTTTCAGTGATTTTTTTCCATAATGTACATTTGCTTTAATTTGTCTCTCCATTGTTTTATGTCAGGAGGTTGTGGTTTCAGCCAGGACACTGTGTTCATTTTCTCTGCTACCAGAATCATAACCTTTAGTATGTATATAGTTCTGTTGACAAGACAGTAATTCTCTCGGCTAAATTCCTAATACGTAGGCCATTGGGTCCAACCGCAACTCCCAGCCAATAATTAATTTTATTTCTGTCTGGATACTTCTCCCAAAAATTAATATTACAGGGCAATTCCAGAAAATATGCGTAAAGTCTCAGACCCCCCCACAGTTACGCCAACATAGATTTGAGGTAATTTTATATTTTGAAGTGATAGAGGGTGTATAGAAGAATCGCATATTTACTTTCCATTCAAACTCCCTCCATGTCGGGCTGCTGGTTATTTTGTGTCCCTCTTTCAAAGTTTTTTCCCATTCGTCGTCTTTTATCCATACATTAGCTTCTTGTTCCCGTTTTTCCTTAACCACCATGTCATCATTACCGAGATCCATTCTCAGAGCTTTATATAGTTTTGATAAGCTTTATATAGTTTTGATATAACCCCCTTTATTGATTGTCTTTTTGAATATGATATTGATAATTCATCAACTTTTGTTGGCTCCTTACATATTTTCCCCCATTGCTCATGTTTCTAGAGGTAATGCCTTTGTTGCAAGTATTTGTAAAAATCATTTCTAGGTTTGTCCTTGTTTTAAGATGGTAAAATATGCAGGATTACAAATGTTTACTTACAATATTGTGTTATAAGTTGAGTGCAAGGGTGCAACCGTTCTGCAACTTAAAGGCTCTTCACAATATGAAAGCGTGTTTGCTAACAGGTCTTAGTATCTTGAGAATCAGGTGAGTTAAGAATTGCAGTTCATGTGTGAAATGAGCTTAGAGAAAGGGAAAGCCACATAAACAAAAGATTAAGATCAACTATCCCAATGATAGGTTGTGCATTTCACACCTAGAGGCTGGTCTTTATTGATGTGTTGTTTGCGAACGATCCAGCTCCTCTGGGAAGTGATTGACAGAAGGCGGCTACCCACCAAGATTGTTGACCCTTGCAACAAGTAATGGCTGAAATGGGATTGGTTAAATGTTTAAATATGAGAGCACACATCTGGAAGGAGCATTACCTCGGGGGAAAGCATTTAAAGGGAACTGACAAATAATTTGGAATGATGTAATTAAATATTCTTGGACAGAATATAATTACATCACATGATTAAGATATTTTTAGGCAAGCGGAGAAGGCCTTGCAGGGCCTGACAGCCCACTACTCCCCATACTGTAATGGTTTAAAACTGCACATTTCTTAACATCCTAGCAAACTCATGTGCATACTCACACTTGAAGATCTCTGAGTGAGATTGTTTTTGCAGCAGCATAATAACAGATAAGTGGCTGCTGTGTGCCGAAGCTGTCAGCCATGGATCATCTCATTTCCTGACTGGACTGCCCCTGCCCCCTGTGTGTTATTACACAGCCTCGTATCATGTGTCAGCGGAGAGAGATGACTGGAGCAACTAATTGAGACTGCTCTCTGTGTTGTACAGCCGAAAACAGTGGGGCGACTGTTTGGCAAAACGCTCTGATACTCGACCCCGCAACCACAGAATAACTCTTTCAAACAATGACCCTGGCAAACACCATCTGATCTGGCCACCTTGCAGTCAACCGCATTGCTCTTGATAGCTTTGGGATTCCCCGTGAGCCTGCAGCCGGAGTTCGGGTTCAGGATTAAAGGAGCTTTAGCACACCTGGTCCAACATATCATGTAATCGGCGAGCACCGACTTGAAGCACGGTGTTGTGGACTCCCTTAAAAGTCAGCGCTGATCGCAAGCCAGATGAAGTGTTCCCTGCTTTGACCTAGCTGTTTTCATGACAAAGCATGTTGCTATGCTTGCAGTTTCACAACAACGATGTAGCTCAGACCATCGGGCAATGTCTTTCAGAGGCATTGTCAAGAGCAGCACAATGGGGAGGCCACCAGCAGTAGCAGCTTAAGCCCACAGGTCCTCACACAGGAAAAACTGTCAGTAACTATTTGCGCTGAGAGGAGTGCCCACGGTGTTGCGCTGCTCTATAAGTTGACCGGGTAGAAAAATGTGTTGGCCTGGAGAGGGATGGGCATCCAAGACACACCACAGGAAATTGTGCCCCTACAACCTTAGGGGTTAAGAGATCCAACCCAACCTTAGATCACGCTGAAGCTCTGGGGCAAAAATACAATGATCCAGAGTTATGACATTCAGCGCTGACATATTTTGCAATAATGCATGGCACATTCGACATCATGGAATTAAAAACAATTTGGGATGCACAGGACCAGTTTTTCTTTTTTTTGTACCGATTGAGTCATTTTTCTAGAGCAGGGATGGGATAACTATGGCAAGCAGGTCACAGGACCCGACAAGGTTTTTGAGGCTTTCCAAAAAATATAATGATAGCATGTACAAACTGGTTCAAAGGGTATTACTGCTACTGCTGTAAAAATAGATCGCTACATTTTTCTTTACTTGATTCTTTTTATCACATGTTGTTGATTCTAAAGAAAATTGTTTGAGTAATTTATCTATAAGTTTGAAGCCTGAAATATGGAAATATGACAAAAAGTTCTGAGGGAGGGGCAATATTTTTGCAAGGCATCAGGCATTTAAAATAATTGATGATTTCTTTTTTCGTTATTACTTGTTTTTTAATTCATGTTTTTTTAAAATAATATTCATTGGTTATTAGCAGTCATGGTTTTAGGCATGGGCAAAGTGGCAGCCGCCATATCTGACCAACTGCTCAGAGCGGCGGCACGAGAACTTCCAAAAAGTATTCATAATAATAATAATATTAAAATATGTGCTGCAAAGCGGTTTTGTAATTTAAACAAAAAAGTGACTTTGCTTCTTGTCAAATGGGCTCTCCTGCTTGCTGATAAGCTGTGCGGTAAGACTGAGACTGTATGAGATATGGAAAAATGTATGGGAGGGGCAGCGCAGGGGGTAATTCAGCTCTGACTGGGTCTCTTAAAAAAACGGCCGACAGGATTCACAGTTTTTTTATCTTCACATTATTAATAAATATTTGCCATTTGTATGCATCGAGTGTTTTTTTGTTATTCAAACATTTTTGATAAGTATTTGCCATTTTTTGTGTATAGTTTATTTTGTTTTTTTTATTTAGGTATTTGAGCAATTGACGAATATAGCTACCTGTTTTATTCATGTAAAATAAGTGTCTTGGCAATTTTTGGGTTGGGGACGCTCGTGGGGGTCTCGCACAGGGACTAATTTAGTGTCAAACCGCCACTGGTTATGAGTACATTGCTGAGGAAAATATGTCAAAGAGGGTCGCTAAAAAGAAGGTAGAGATATGTTGCTTTTTACTGTGACCTAAATATGCACTGTCCTCACGTAGCGTAAACAATTACGTATTCAGTAGCACTTATTTCCAAACAGGTTACCTGCTAGTTTGAAGCCTTGGCCCCTAGAAATGCAAAGTGGGGGGAGGGGGACTGGAGTTATTTCCAATTGCCACTGCCAAGGTTAGCAAAGGCACTCCGGCTTGTTTTTAGCTCAGACACTACTTTTACTTTTGGAAATCCGAGAGATGGTGTGCTTTAAATGGTTTTGCTGCATCTCGTATGACACTCCCCCCTTCCCGGCCATCAATAACGCAATAATCTTGACCGTTCCTCGGGCAAGTGTCTGGCCATGAGTAATGCACATGTTTGAGACTGGGTTATTTGATAGGTGCCCTGAGGAGGACTGCCCCTATTGGATGGGTCTTGGAAGACCTTACGTGTGTGTGTGTGGATCTATTTCCTGGATGGTTTTTGATAATAATAACTGGTCCTGCGGACATTTGAAATCATATTTTTTAGCGCACTTAACTATATATGACCAGAAAGTATCCAATATTTAAATTTGGTCAGTATTGTATTTGTCTTTCACTCATCTAACTGACACAACCGATAACTTCATAAGTCTCATTAGCTGTCCAACAAAATGCTTGAACAACAATGTTCAAACTCAAAATCAAGCAAATATTGACACTTGTAAGAAAAATGTTAAGTCAAGTCAAGTTGCATTTATTTGCAATGGCAGACCGTTTATTTCACAATTCGGCCTTCAGTGGTGCTATGTCTGAAACAATCCAGCCATCAATAACTATTTAATGGCCAAAAACATTTACTGCTGGAACACATCTAATAAAGCATCAACAATAGCCTCATGAAATAGCAATCTTATTTAGGAATATATACACATTTTTGAAGCCTGTCATAATGTATTCCAGGCATAGGTTTTTATTTGATTTAGGGCCAGAAATGTCTATTTGACAGAAGAAGTGGATATTTTTCTTTACATTTTCGTTGTAATACTTCCGTTATTTTTCCATTACCACGCCAATCATAGTTTGTGAAAACCGCTGACGTTTCCCAAGGCCCGCCAGCACGCTCTGGACCCCCATTTATAAATCGTATTGGCTAAAACAACACCTTTTTCCATCACTTTTTAAAATTCCTCAGGGCTCGCAAAACTGATAGTGTAGGCCTCCGGGTACATTTTTGACCCTGGCAATAAGTAATGGCTGGAATCTGATTGGTTACATCCCTAAATATGAAAGTACATTTCTGTAAGCAGGGCAACAAGGGGAACAGCATTTAAATTAAGCTAATACGTGGTCATGGACAAAATATAATTTACATCACATGATCTAGATATGTTTAGGCTAGCAGAGATGACCTTAGGGGGCCTGTAGGCCCACCACTATTTATTTGTACAGCCCCTAATCCAAGGAAGTCTCAAAAGGATGTAAAGAACACCAATACAACGTCTCCTAATCTGGAACCTACATTAGGGCAAGGTAAAACTCAAAAGACTCAACTTAATTTATTTATCTTATTACTGTTTTTTCTTATGTAAGTATTATTTGATGTGTATCGGCCATCTGGAATATGTGTTTTAAAGTTATTTAAGGTTCACTTGGATGCTTTTGAGAATGGACCAATTTATTTTTAGTGATTTCATTTTGGGAAAAACTACTCATTACAGGAGCAAATTAAGCTACGAGCATTGAAATGCCAAATGCACATATGCAGTTGATTTGAGTCATATATTACTTCCCAGTGCAACTGAAGGACTTGAGAGCATGATGAGAATAGTTTTTGTCCTTATCCTTCTTTACATTCCCTTATTTACTTACTTATTAACTCCATTCTGAAAATTTGAGTAGAAGTTTAATTACAATCAAACTAAAATAAGAATGCTTTGCTGACATGTTTCTACTAGATCTGAAAAACAAGTTCTCAGAAACAACTTAAGCACTACTGCTAATATCCGCTGTTTCTTTTACTGCCCAACAATATGTCATCGCCCCACGCCCCTTCTCCGTATAGACACCATTTTCTTTGTAGTCAGGCTAAAGAAAGTTCAACCGGTGTTTTTAGCTCTAAAGCTAGGAGAAGGAAAAAAATACAACCGATTCAGCCGTTATCCCTGAATGTCATCTTGTCATCGTGACTGCCACTCCCAGGGTGGCAGTCAATCACATCTTATGTCACACCCACATTACGAGGAACTGCTCTGTGATGTCTTGGTGGATGTCTACAGCATAATCGTGTGCTGTTGTGAGTCGGTACAAAAACAAGGATAGTAGACAGAGTCAGCCATCCATTATCCTCTCCAACAATCCTTCTGAGCTAATAAGTGAAACCAAAAAGTGGAAAGGATGACTTGCTCACCTGCAGCCAGGATAATGTCTCAGATGTATCCACTGGCCTCCAACTTTTTTGTGACCTCTCGTCTAATTCAGTAATACTTGTGTTAGTGTGGTTAATGTAGACCGAAATCCCCTGCAAAAGGTGAAAATCTGCAAAGTAGCGTTGCACCTTCATGTAAGCTTCCAAAGGTGAAACTTACTGAAAGTACTGCACATGACAGAGAACATAGAATTACAGTTGAATAAATGTTTTTTATTGTCATTATACTCAAGTACAACTAAATCGGAAGGATTCTCCTTTCAGCGTAAGAAAGTGATTCAGAGAGCAGCTGCAATCTAGCATCGGTATCCTCGGATTAAGCTAGGTCCCTGCAATGATGGAGACACAAACGTCACGAATGTAGCAATTCCCCACGAGGTGTCGCTCCTGTTTTCTTGTTTCATGTGTGTGGTCATCCGTTTTCATTTAGCGTTGGTGAGATACAGGCTTTGCAGGGGTAGGTCAAGAAAGTTCTTAGCCTAGCCGTAGCAGTAGGCCCCACCTGCAGCCTCTCATGATGCTGCCTCAATGACTTCCCGAACCCGCTAACAATCCATGGAACACCCGCTGGTGATCAGCATTTCTGTGCGCTCTTCTGACTTTGCTCAGGGTCTGATTTAATGCATGTATTTCTTTTTAATGTAACAAGCCGCTAAAAGCCATGCCTTCCAGTTTGTTTTGGTGGAACATTGAATTGGGTGCCCACCCTACTGGTTGACTAAAAGCATAACACCAGACTATAACAGTCACTACACAAAAAGTCATGCCTACACATTACACAAAGCCTTGTCTAAACTAACCCCACAATAGCATTTGCTGTCTGCTGTCTCCTCAGAACAGAACACAATGCACGATACGATGATATCAATGACAATAAAGACAAATCAATTCAAAATCTGCAAAGCAGTGAACCAGCAATAACCGAAAAGCAAAGTAGCGAGGGGTCTCTGTAGCCCTTTCGGTCGTTTTCTGTTTCTGTTTGAGGTGAAAGAAACCAAGATGGGACTAACTCGAAACAAAGGAACACGTTAATAGAATGCAATTATTGTTTTTCGTAACAAGTAACTTCACACTTTTTTAAGTTATTGAACTTTACTTTCGCTACTCTTTTTTTTACACTAATCATCATATAAAAGATTAAAATGCGTTTAAATCAATAGCTTTGAGAAAAATTGACAAAACAGATGGAAAAAAGGGGCTGACAGGAAAATGACAGAGCTTATCTAGGCCCTGTCCCCTTGGCAATCAAGAATCTTATAACAAGGCATTTTGGCCTTTTCTGTAACAAAAATTCCATCCTATCATCTTATAAGAGATACAATTACAGCTACATTTCACAATTTAAGGATCCTTCAACATACTGTAAATAGAACTTTCTACCATTATTTTCGAACCTATACAATATGTATATATATATATATATATATATAAAGGCAGATATACTAAGAGCCTATAAAATAAAAAGAAGAATAAAAAGAAAAGAAAAAAATCCCAAGTATATATATATATATATATATGTATAATATATGTATGTATGTATATATATGTTTGTGTGTGTGTGTGTGTGTGTGTTTGCGTATAATCTAAAGATGCATAATCATGTTTATTATTATATGTACATTTCAGTACATTTGTTTCTTTTTTGGGCTTTTTTTCTTTCCTTTTTTTTTCTTCTTTTCATTTTATAGGCTCTTAGTATATTTGCCTTGACATTTCCCTCTCATTTTTGTTTGTGCCTCGATTTGGGGTTCAATTAATTTCCATGAGAAGAGCCAAAATACATTCTTGATCCTATGAACCCAGTCTAGCTGGCCTGTGAGTCAGTAGTTTCCATTTTGACTTTAGGAACTTGTCGTTAAATTTGTTGAAGAGGTCAGCTTTAAACTTGTGCATTTTCAAGCGTGGTAGTCTGTTCGGTGATTGTGTGGGCCAGGATGGCATTACGCCGTTAAAGTAAGACCTCAGTTGCGCCAGTCTGATCCCTGAGCAGTTGGTCAGATATTTTCCTCAGCCGTTTCAACAAACTCCACATAAAAACAGCCGACAAAAAATATTCCGACAAGCATGAAAAGCAGCAGATAAAGGTCTTCAATGTCCAAAATGTCCTTAATGTCCAGTCCTTTCCACTGCCCCAGTAATCTGTTGTGTACCCAGATGGGTACTTTCCCTTTGTGCAAGGTCTTTTTATCATCTTTAGCTCTTCTGGTAGAATATACTCTATCAATTGAACTTAATGCCCATTTTAGGAATTCCATTTTGGCAACAGGAAACTTGTCGTTAGGAGCGGTATAATACAAGGTCAACAGAAGCTGGTATATGGGTCTGAGCTCTGTGATGTAACATAAACAGTTATAAGACCTAGCCTTGGTTTGAGTTTTACAATAAGATTTTGTGTGTGTTTGGTTTAAGTCTGACCTTAATAAAGTATTATCACTAATACAGCATAGACGGTAACAATTTATGACCTTGTTTCGGTTTATAAAATGATCTTTTGTGTTTGAAGAGTCAATATATCCTATAGTTTCTAGTATAACTAATCAATGTAAATGTGAATTAGTCTTGCTTATAGTTTTTCTTAAAGATGTGAGGGCTTGACTAATCCTTTATGTCCATGTGTAAGCTGTTCCACAATTTTGGTCCAAAGCAAACAATGCAGTAAGATCTTTGAGTACTTCTATATCTTATCCCAGATCATTGGTTATTTTTTCTCCTGTAATATACCAAACGTTTTCTCTGAAAGTACATTGTGCGTTTGCAGGGAGGTTTCTGTTTGCAGCTTATACATCATCAGGGCGGTTTGATATTCAGCAGAATCTTGTAACGTTAAAAGATTTGCCTCTATGAATAGGTTATGTGTATGTGCTTTATAACTAGTTTTAAACATAATTCTTATATATATCCATTCATCCATTATCTGCACCGCTTATCAACAGTAGGGTCGGAGGGTGCATGTTCTCCCCGTGCTTGCGTGGGTTTCCTCCGGGCACTCCGGTTTCCTCCCACATTCCAAAAACATGCATGTCAGGTTAATTGGCCGGTCAAAATTGTCCCTAGGTGTGAATGAGCGAGCGAATTGTCTGTCCCTGTGCGCCCTGCGACTGTCTCTCTCTCTCTCTCTCTCTCTCTCTCTCTCTATATATATATATATATATATATATATCTTAAATATTGGATTTATGGTTGAGGGATAGGTGTTTTCCCATATCTCAGCACAATATGTTAAACAAGGTAGTATAAATCAATAGATGATATATAGAGCTTTTCAGTTTAAGATTTTTTTGAGTATGAAAACACTTCCTGCAGCATTTTTTTGTATTGTGTCTAACTTAGATTTAAAATTTAGTTTTGCCACCTAGCCAACCATAGTTTGTGTAACCACTGACATTTCCCTAGGCCAGCTAGAAAGCTCTACCTCCACAACTGGAAATCTGATTGGCTAAGCCAACAGCTTCATCAATTCTTATCTTATGCCACAGGGCCTGCAAATTTGATTGTGAAGGGCCCCGGGTAGATTTCTGACCCTTATAACAAGTAATAGCTGAAATCTGATTGGTCAAATGCCTATTTATGAAAAAAAAGACACCCTGAAGCAGCTCAACCAGGGTAAAATCAATTAAAGGAAGCTTAGAGATAATTTGGAAGTATTCATAGACAAAATGTATTTAACAAAACTAATTGGCCAGTCCAAAATGTCCCTATGTGTGAAAGAGTGAGTAAATTGTCTGTCCCTGTGTGGCCTGCGACTGGCTGGCAACCAGTTCAGGGTGTCCCCTGCCCACTGCCCAAAGATGGCTGGGATGGGCTCCACCACCCCCGCGACCCTAGTGAGGATAAGCGGTGAAGATAATGGATGGATGAGTCAGGGGCGGCGGTAGTTCAGAAAGTAGAGCGCTGTCTTGAGACCAAGAGGTGGCAGGTTAGATTCCCGGCTCCCTCGAGGTAAATGTTGAAACAAGACAAGCAGGTATGTGCATTGCATGGCTGTTGCCACTATTGGTGTGTGAGTATATGTGCTAATGGGTAAGTGTAAATCACATTGTAAAGCGCTTTGGGAGGTCTTAAGTGACTTGAAAAGCACAATAAAAATGCAGACCATTTACCATTCAGATATTTTCTAGGCCAACAGAGAAGGCCTAAAAGGCCCTGACGGTCTATTACTGAGATATCTATTTTAAGATTAAAAAGCTATTTTTTGCGGTCAGTTATATGGGGGGTAACTGAATTACTGTTTACAAGTAACTCGTTCCTAGAAACTAATTACAGTTTTTCATTAACGCATCCAACCCTGAAACCAACAGGTTGTCGCTTTACAGTGGCTGCACATATTAAAAGCAACATTCTCGAGGCTCCGCCGCGCAAGAGACGGCAATTAGAGGTACAATTCTGATTCATTACGGAATTATTGTTGTCATGGAGCGTTTAGCACTGCCATAAAAATAATCGCGCCGCATTAGGAGTGACGTAGTGGTGCAGCTAGTTAGCATGCTGGTGTGCGCTGACGTGATCGTGTTTATTTACAACCGGCTGGTTTTTGACTGCTTAACGTTTGACGAGAACAAATTTGCAGCAATGCCAATCTTCTCCTGAAATATTCTCCATGATAAAAACAACAGGGATTACCACGGATTATCTCAGGGGACAGATCATGCCATCCATATATCATAACGTCCGTTAAGACATGAATACAAAGTTGTTTTTATTGTATTAGCAAATTACTCAAATTCCCACCATAGTCGCCTACAGGATTCAAAACCGGATGAAATTCTGACTGACCTCATCTTTGGATCACAAGACAAACTTCACGGTGGTGGATATCCTTGCTGTTGACTTTCAGGAAAACTGTCATCAGAATATATAGAGGCGCGTGATAAATATGCTCCATAGAAGTGTCAGTTTAATGGAGGAATCACACAACCTTGATATATTTGTGGCAAAAGGCATATGAATCAGACAGGCAAACAGAGAGCGAATACAAATCAGGACCAGTCCCCTCCCCAAGCATTTTGCCAGCTTCCTATCATTTGTTTTGATGATCTATGGCTGCTCTTTACATCCTGACTTGATATTCAGGCTCATGCGAGGTGTGGATCATTAGGGAGAGCTTTTAACATTAATAAGCCGGTGTTGTTTACATGACTAATATGCCAAGAGGCAATGAGGTTGAAGCATTTAGGGGAGGGCATTCATCTTCCACATGCCAGTTGATACCGACCACAAGTTGTTGGTGTTTACTGGACTATAAAGCAGTGGTTCTTAACTAGTCTGACTTGAGGACCCACAATTCCATCCTAATGATAAGCTGTGACCTAAATCAAGAAAAAAAATCCACTTTTAAATCATCATCATAGGAAAAGATTGTGTAGTTTAAAGCAGATAGTAGAATACTGCGTATTCACTTTTTTTTCCCAAAAAACACAATTACTACCAAACCCAAAATGAGTACCGTATTTACTCACATTTAACCCTATATTGCATATAAGTGACCCCCTAAAACTGCTTTAAAATAGCCACATACTAAAAGAAGTTTGAACCCAAATTATTAAAACTAACCAAACATCATTAGGTACTTGATTGTGTAGATCAGTTATTTTTAACCACTGTGCCGCGACACACTAGTGTGCCATGAGAGATCGTCAGGTGTGCAGTGAGAAAGTATCCAATGTCACTTTTTAAAATTTAAAATTTTATAAAACATTTATGAATCATTTTCTGCAAAGTGTCTGTGCTGTAAAAACTGGGGGTATTATAAATTATATTGTCATTAAACATACTGTTCAGTGTCATTTTATAACATTTTTGGTTAGTGGTGTGCCGCAAAATTTTTCCAGTGTAAAAAACATGCCCTGGCTAAAATAGGTTGAAAAACACTGGTGTAGATAATAAAGGTCAGTACACTAGTAAAAAAACATAGAAATGTAACATTTTGTTGTCACTGTTCTTCACTTTCCCTTCCTTATCATTAACTTTCTTCCGACGCATTCCTATTGGCTGAAAAAGGAAATAAAACAAATAGGATAACAATAAAACGAGATGTGGCCCCTCCTAGTTACAATTGGGATGACGCCGATTTACTGAACAGGAAGAAGATATCAAAAAGGACATTATCGCCATCCACTATGTAAATGAGCCTAGATTTTTTTCTTACAATATTTTGCCAGGGCAAAGGCCCACGACCCACTGAAAATGAGTCAGTGACCAACTTCTGAGTCTTGACCCACCAGTTGAGAAACACAGCAATAAAGAATCCACTAGAGTAAATCGATTACATGGCGACGGGTGACATTGAAGTAAATATGAGGTTTTGTTATCTGAGAAAATATATAGAGGTATTTGATTACTTTTGAGTTGACCTTCTTTGACTGCTTGAAGAGGAAGCACATCTTATCAAAGTAAATATTATCTAACTGGTCGTAAACAAGCAATAAAGAGTTATCAGTCCACAAAGATAATAAATTGGTTGTAAATTTACAATTATGGGCTGCATAAAAGCTTTGGAGTGGCCTGTTAAAATCTCAATACAGGATTCGTGATATACTATAAACTTCAGTATTTAAAAAACAAGCAGTTAAGCAATCTTTTATCCATCTATTTTTAACCCGTATGCATATTTAAATAAAGACAGCATTTATAGTTTAGTGATCCCTATGCAAACCTTGATCAGATCTCAGTAAAAGTGGATTTCTAATTGTAAGTGTTTGGCAGTAGATCATGTTTATTTTTATATGGGAACGAGAATTGATTGTTTTGGGATTTTCTTGTGAGACGCAATTCCAATGAACTGCTACCTGGTCAAATGAATATAAGAAATCATAAAAAAAATTAAAATAAATAAATAGATAAATAAAAAAAAAAACGTCCAATCCATAGTGGTGTGTGTACCTTCTGATTGGTACGAAGTTTAAAAGAAAATGTGGCGTGCCCTGTAGTGGTTTTTGAAGTTTAAGACCTCAGATATCTTCATTACAAAAGATCATAGTTTCTTTTACATTTTCGTCCTTGCTTTTGTTCTTTTTTTTGTAATATGAATTGCATAATTATTCATGATAAGCAACCACCATTTCGATTTGAGATTTGCACAGCAAAAAAAAAAATCAAAGATAAAATGGGAAAAAAAACAAAAAACTTTTTTTTCAAGGTAAAAACCTTGTTTTCCTGTTTTTATTTAATAATATTAAATATTTGTATATCACTTCTTTCAACTACTAACTACAACATGTGTTAAACAAATAGAGAAAGAAACTGAAATAAAAATAAAGAATAATCAAGTAGTTAGTATCTTTATTCAAAAGTATCTTTATTCAGTTATTTCTGTTAAAGTGAATGCAAGGTTGAAGTGAGCACAGTAACCCCTCGCTATATCACGGTGAACTTTTTTGCTGTTTTGCTACTTCGCGGGGTTTCATTGTGCATTGTGTTCTGAATTCAGATTGGCTAAAATGTCACCCCACCACTTTTACACCTATGTCTGACTGTGCATCAATAACCCTGTGGGTTAAGTTGCACACAATCGTAAAAAAGCTTGATTAACCTACGTTACGTACATGCAAATCGTTTTCAATTTCAAGTTTCTCTAAAGGCCATGTGAACAGAACCCCCTGGACTAACTGCAGCCAGGCCCAAAAGGAGGGGGAGAGGCGTTCTATCGCCAACAAAGTTGGACTTCCCAACACATTAAACAAAAGTAAATGAGTTTTCCATAACGACGACATAATCGCGACGAAATAGCATTTGAATTGAAGTGCAGAGTTTGTAACATCCAGAGTGAAAAAAATCTAAAAAGATAATAAAAATGATAATACATCACCACACTGATAACATAAGTGCATACTTCGTTTTTTTGGAGCTAAATTGAGTTTTTTGCCGATATCAAGTTCCCATAGAAAGCTGCTTCATCTGCACAATTGCCCAAGTCGTTCAACCAATATTATCTCATATAACCAATCATTATAGCAGCAAGATTATTTTTAAAAATGTAACTTGAAAGTACAGCAGTTAATTGTAGAAAAAATAATAATAATAAATAAATAAATACATGAATACAAAATTATAAAGTTCAATACTTTTATGATTTGTTTGGTATGTTCTTTTCACGCCACATATTGTTGTCGACATGATGGTGACAAAATATCATCTGAAGTAAAGTGGATCGTGTCCTTAATCAAAGCAGTCGTGCAAAAAAGCAGCATGATTATTTTAAAAATGATAATTTAACAGTACAGAGATTATCTGTAAAAAGAAAACCTTTATGAAGTAAAGTAATTCTATTATTTTAACAAACGCTTGAGCCTGTAAATTGTTCTTGGGTCTCAATGTATAGTAGAGTATTAAATAAACAAAAAAAGGCTTTTACTTTGTGGATTTCGACTATTGCGCGACCTTTTAGAAGGCAACCGACCCACCGACCCCCACCCCCGCAAACAATGAGGGATTATTACAACCATAATACTACATTACATTTAAAATATTCTTTGCAATTCCTCAAAATGTTGAATTCCGACCAAATCTACTATCCAAGATGGCGGCGCCCTGTTCGCCTGCGGCTACATCGGCTCGCTACAGTTTTTTTACACTTCGGTCATAAAACCCAGTCTTCGACTCAGTTTTGACGGCGAACAAAGTCAACTCAAACCGCAGATTAATATACGATCACAGTTTTTTTGCTGGATATGCGATCATCCAGAAATCAAGCGCTCAGTGCTACGACCACTCGGGAGTGTTTACTTAGCCTCGGACTGCTACGTCAACAAGACCCAGCGGCCTACAAAGCAGCGAAGTAGAGTGGCAAGAGAGCGGTGTGACCGGAGGAGGAAGCGATGTTGTCAGGCCGGGCTAACCGCTAGGCTAAACCCTTCAAAACGCCTCTCCCATCCATTTTCCTTTCCAATGTTTGCTCTCTGGACAATAAACTGGACCATTTACAACTGGAACTAACATCGAACCGCGAGATGACGAACTGCTGCGCAAAAATTCTGACGAAGACATGGTTAAATTTATCTATCCCGGCTGACGCTCAAGGAAACTGTGCAGGTCAGATGTATCGACATTTCGTTCTGTATACACGTGTACACGAATGACAATGAAGTATATCTGAATCTGAATCTGACTCAAGTAATATTTTATTCTCAGCGACAAATAAGCGTGAAAGGGTCAATGGCCTTGTGTGCAAGTGGGAGTCACCCTCTGTATTGAAAGTGATTTTCCTGCTCAATGGCACGTAGTTGGAGTGAAGCTGTTAAATAAGGGCTGAGATGGGGGGTGGAAAGTCCATTGAGGCCACCGCTGATGTAATTATTTTTGTAATTGAATGCATCTGGTCCCAATTTTTGAATGAATAAGAAACACAACATGGGCATCTAATAAACAATTCAATATTTTGCTCTCGGTTGAATATGACGTATATAAGACTGTAAAGGGGTTGTGGTTGCCAGACCGTGAAACAACAGAATCCTAACGGGAGTTAAAAACCTGTTTGATGTTGATTAACATTCAATGCGCACGCTGTATTGTGTATAAATACACACCGACGTAGATTCGTCTCATATTGTTCCCCGAGGGCTTGTCGAATCTATTCCACTGAAGCTTTTTTGGCAGCTCCTTTCTGCCCATTTGGCATTTTCCCTTTAATTTTCCACCCAACTATACATCCCTAAACATTGCACACATGCAGAGAAGATTTAACACAAACACAGCCATATGCTAAGAAATAAAGGTGAACATCAAAAGCTTTGGAGAAAAAATGTGCTTTTTTTGCTCATTTCAAAAGTGGTTGGGAGCAAACTTCAACCATTACGGTGCGGAAAGTTCTGGAATTGGCAATCCGTGGTCCAGGAGCCACATGCAGCTCTTTAGCGCAACAAGTGGCTTCCTAGCGCTTTTCCAAAAATGTTTTACAATTTGAAAAAGATTGCGGAGGAAGATATATTTTTCATCTAATATGATTTCTATGGTAGGAGAAAAGTGAAACAAAGACTTTAAACACTTTCGAATGCTGTAAATATGAAAAAATAACACATTTCAACTATTTTGGCGCATCTCTTCCGTGATTGTTTTCCTTTCTCTCTTGTGTTTCCTGCGTTGGAGCCGAGTGAAACGCAACCTCAGCCCTTTTCAAAGGGGCAGCACATTGTAACATTACTCTCCTTATTTCAACGCAGAAGTCATATTAAATGGTAATAAAACAATCCTGTCAGAAGTACATTATTAGTACCAAAGTAGCCTTTTTTAAATGTATTTTCATTAATCGATTGATCTTATTTTTTGAGTGGGCACATAATATTGGTGGGGACAAAACAACGACTACAGTAATCTGTTGCTGTATCGCAGTTCACATATTGCAGTTTTTCTACCTAAATTGGGTTTGTTCTTTAGCTTGAATCTCTTATGGAGTATTTAAAGATGGGGTGTGTCGTATGAGGTGTCCTCAAAAAGTTGAAAGTAGAATATTTTTTCTATTAAGTATGTGTCAACAATGCTCAACTAAGTTCAAAGAGCCCTCATATTTTTTTCAACCACGCCTATCTGCTTTTATCTTACTTTCATCAGAGCAGTTTGGGAATTGCAACACATTAGGAAGCAGGTAAGGTGGAAATGGGGTGCTTGTGTCTTACAGTTATGCAGCATGAAAATGATGGAGATAGGAAAAGGCCTGTTTACATACAGTCCAAATGCCAACCAAACCCCAAAAAGATGAAAAAAAAGTTTATTCGAGCACAACTAACAAATACCGTTACTTGCACACTCCTCACAAGCAGCTTGACAGAGGCTGCAATGATGAATTTAACCAGGAAATTTTCCAAATTCCAGACAACACCTTCAATAAATAAATAAATAAATGATGGTGTCAATTTTGTGGGTTTTGGCTATCTCGGAACCTATCCCTCCCCCCCAAGAAAGGATAGCTAACTGTACTTGATATTGGTGGGGACATGTCCCCTTTGTCCATGCCAAATCTTCTCCTTCGCGGTAACTCAATTTTCATTCTTGGGGAGCAAGAATACACAAAGTAGCTACTACTTGTACACTTAACTACAGACAACAACATTAAGGCTTTTTTCCAGAACAGTAACAGAGGGGGAAAAAATCCATCATGCTCCTACAAGATGCTAATATGTCTTTTAACGGATCACAATTTCTCATTGGTCTATACTTTAATGAAGCAAAGCAAAGGAAAAGTAAGGTTGAAAACCGCATACAAATCCATTATTCTTGGTAACAACGCTGTTAAATGAGCTTCGTCCATTCAATGATGAGACTGCGGGATGTTTGTGTCCACTTTATGGATTACTGGGATTATTTTAGAATCGCTTCCATCCCTCAGACCCAAGCAAGAAAGACAGGAGCTCAAACTTGTCATTCCTTTGGAGAATGATGTAATTAACAGGCCCTGATGAGTAGCTCAATCCACACATACAAAAACGCACACACATAAATAGAGTGGCCTGGTTTTGAAAGAAAAGAGTGCGTGTGTTTGAGAGTGATAGTGAACAAAAAAGCAAAAGCCAATAAGTGGTGTTCATGTGCCCTTGAGAACAACCCCTGCATACAGAGACACCTCGCTACTTCAGGCTTCGGTTATTGCTGGTTCTCTGCGTCCCAGGTCTATGAAAAATTTGGCCCCAAAATCTTATGGATGCTTCACGCACCACCAAAGAAATATTTCAGAGAGCCAAGATTCTAGTTGTTCGGCTAATTCATAATGCCCAAGAATTCTCTCTGCATCTCTGCATCGCGGTGAGAAGAGTTTGTAAAGCCTTTCGTCATGTGGCCCAAAGGCTTTCTATCCTTCGGTTCATCAACCGAACCAAAGAAAAAGCCAAGCATTCCAACATTTAATGAAAAGTGACTCTATTAGACATGTTGAAAGCAGAAAAAAGCTGTGCGACTGTAGCTCAAAATATGGACTTAATGAATCCAGCGTTTACTATATCAAGAACGAAGACTTACATTCATCTGCATCATCCAAGTAGCAGTAGAGGTCTCTGTGAACCTGCTGAAGGATTTCATATTTCATGTATTTGACTTTAAGGGATTTTGTACAATTTTATACAAATTACGTTTGTTGAATGCAGTGGGGATTTTTCACAGGGAAGGCTTGGGGTCAGTGCGGCCTAGAAAAGAATGATGTTTTCAGGAAACAGCGAGAACGGGGACAAGGGCTGACGCCGGAGGAGCCTGTAACGCGGGAAAGGAGACATTGTTTGGAGAACTTGTTCTGATAAGCTTTGTTAGTGTGAGTTTTTTAGACGTGGCAGCGCCTTTCGGCGAGGAGTTGGTGAAGTTGCCACCTGACCCGCCCCATGGGAGGGGCCTTTGTGACGCACCGGTTAGACGAGGTGGCGACTAGGTGGAGGCCACGCCCCATGGGGAAGGAGCCAACACCCCAGCTTGTGAAAAGACGTGGGCAGAAGACAAAAAACAGAAGACGGAGGGAGAGATGGGAGATCAGATCGGAGGATGAGAGGGAGGCTCGACGAAGACTAATTAGACTAATTCGACAATAATTCGGCTAAGTCCGCTGTAATTCACTTAGTTAAATACTTTAAGAAAATAGATTTGCCCCCGTGTGGAAATGCCTGTCTCTTCTTAATATTTTTCTGAAAAGAAACGAGCATGCATTGTTAGGAGAATTAAGTTTGTGTTTTGTTAATTGAGTCAGATAACTAATTCGAATAATTTGGCAAACGTTACATTTTTAATAGTTTTTTTCCCTAACGCTGCGTCATTCATCATCATCATCATCTTCATCTCATCACACTGCACAGGTCTTTTTATCTTTATATTAAAATCAAGCTTAGAAGACCTTATTGTAAGAGTTTAGTTATGTACTTTCAACAAACATTTTCTATGTAGAAATATTTACTTAACATATCTAACCATATTTAATCTGCTCTCTCTTTTTCTCTCCCTCTTTCTCTCTCTCTCTCTCTCTCTCTCTCTCTCGCTCTCTCTTTCTCTCTCTCTGTCTCTCTCTCTCTCGGTCAGTATGGACGTCATATTGACTTAAGTTGGATCATTGCGGATTTTCACGAATCGCAGCGGGTGTGCTCCTTATTAATCGTGATCACCGAGGTAATATTGTATTACCCCTTTGATGTTTGCTATTAGAAATCTCTTGTATGAGTTCCTTTTCCGTTTTATCTTATTTGATCAGGGATGTAAATATAAAAGACATAATGCATTTAGTTCAGTCACTTTTTTAAGCCACGTCAAGGCAGGATGGAAGTGCGAACATCACAACTCCCGTGTTGGCGGGGAGACCTGCCGCACTTCCTCCTGTTTCCCTCGAGGATAAATATTTGAATCTGATTATCCGTGTTATTTCTGTCTCTGCCGGTGACGTTGTCTGGCAGTGCGAGTGGAAACACATTAAAACACAGGAGCAGAGCTGTGGCCCGTCTTGAATCTCAGGCAGTGATGGGGGACTCACGCCTTTTACAATGCATGGTTACACAATGTTGCAAAAACACGTCAGCAAGTGAATGTGGTGATGCACTGCTGGATGTCCTTGTGAAGCATCTTTTATTCATGACTGCTAACATATATATAGAAAAATATAATTAGAGCAAAATTCTAAGGTTTGAAGGTGCTTACATTTTGCAGGTCATTTTCCTGGTGTTTGCATCAATTTATGGTTGTATGACAGTATTTGGAATATCTTATCTGTTTAATTTTCATCCATTACAATCAAAATCTGAACATTCACACATATGACTCGTCCACCTTGCTTAAGGTCATTGGTAAGGTTGGTCAATATTTTAGTATTGATTTGATGAAGTAAATGCAATACGATCAATACTATACTGTTACTGCTACTTTTTGCTTGTCATGATCATTGAATAACTGAACCCTCCTCCCTGAGTTAGTTAGTATTTACGATAAACACAGCACAAATATGTTGGGCATTAAAATTTCTCATTAATTATTACATAACTTCAATTTAGACTTAAGCAGGAAAAAAAGAAATAAAACTATTTTAATTACGTTTTCAGAACAAAAGTCAAGAGAGTCCAAACAAAAAGCAGCATTGTAACGAAAATACGAAAATAACAATGTCAACATGTCAACTATAACTTCCACAGAATTTTAAAAATAGAGTAAAAAAGTGCAAATAGTGTAATCAATGCAATCTAGAACTTTTAACGGTATAAAAATACAGTACTTCCACTAGAACAACTAATACAGAGAAAAAGTCAAGGGAATCAAAACAAAAAACAAAAAATTGGCAATGTAACAAACAAGCAATTCTGTTGCCATAGTGATAAAATATTTTCAGGTTTTTTGTTCGTGAACAATAATGTGTTTACACTTTGGTTATAAATGGTTGCTCTCTGTAGAGTGAACTTTTTTTCATGTGTTTATGTAAATTCACCACTTTACCACACAAATGACACCTGACCCGTCCTTTTCCTGTTGAAAAAAGGCATGAAGGTTTGGCCCTCTAATCTGCCTGGTAGGCAAGCTGTAGCAGCAGGCCAGGTAAAGAGAGGTGGTAGAAAGTGTGCCTGTCACTCACACAGAGGCATAAACTTAGAGAGTGGTAGAAGGTGCTAAGTGAGAGAGAAGGACTATAGCAACTGCACTTTGAGAAAATTGGTGAAGGAGTGAAACATCAATCCCAGAAGAATAGTATCAATCCGTTCCAAGCACTTGCTTAGTATAGATAGTATCAATATTTGGGTCGAACTGCAAACGACTAGTCTTTGGGCAAAAGCTCTCACTATTAAATTAAATGCTCCATTACTCTGCAAATGTAACTAAACTATATGTAACAAAATATTCTGTATCCGTAATATGTTTTACTTGGTCATCATAGGCCTTTCCACGCTGGAATAAAGGGCAATAGCCCTCAGCTAGCACACAAGCTAACAGTCTTCCAGGGCTCATCTCACCATTTGGGCATTTAAATACCAACACAAGCTGTTCTGTAAGTTTGAGGCATTTTGTCAAGATGTTCAGTGTGTTGACTTAGATACTATGCTACCTTGCAAGTTTGCTAAATGCAAACTATTTTGGTAAAATAATATCTCCTGAGTGGGCAGCACGGTGGCACAGTGGTTAGCGCGTGTGCGGCACAGTTCTAAGGTCTTGGGAACCTCCTATGTGGGTTCAAATCCAGCTACCGGACTTCCTGTGAGTTTGTATGTTCTCCCCATGCTTGCGTGGGTTTCCTCCGGGCACTCCGGTTTCCTCCCACATTCCAAAGACATGCATTTCAGGTGGATTGTCCCTAGGTGAGAATGAGCGAGCGAGTTGTCTGTCCCACTGCCCGATGATTGCTGGGATGGGCTCCAGCACCCCCGCGACCCTACTGAGGATAAGTGTTGCAGCTGATGAGATGTACCAACATAGTACGTATGGGATTTACCTTTATCAATTTCCTTAAACAATTGGTTCACTTCTGCAAGGAACCAGACACATTAAGTAGTAAACAGAAACAAAAGTGTAAAGCCAAGTGGATAAGTTATTTCTTAAGCAATAGCTTGACTTCTGACGAGCATCACAGAATCTTCTGCAATTTACGAGACATTCTTGGAATTCTTAATTAACTCTAAATCACATATGGCCTTGGTCAAGGGCACATAGACTATGCTGAAAATAGACAACTGTCTCTCCTGTTGTGTCTACTTGCTAGTTGGTTCTCATTGAAACTAAGATCCTCATATAATATTAGAAAACGCAATTACACACACGCTCACATTCACCAGTTCTATAAATTTTCACTTTGCATTTTTAAACAGGGCAACGATCTGATGATACAATCTAATCAATTGCATGCTCTTTATTTATACAAACTCATTTGAAATGTAAACGAGACCATTGGGACGCTACCCCAAGTAATTTGTCAATATTGAGACAGCACTGAGAGCACTTAGAGAAAGGCTTATAAAAAGCGCCGGGGACAGTCCTACGAGGTCTTGATATGAAGTCATCTTTATGAAGCCTTTAAACATTTAATAGAATGAAAAGGATGAGTGTAAATAAGGAGGAATTTCTGTCAATTGCAGAAAACCTATGCCATAAAAAGGCCTGAGTAGGATTGTAATATTGATATGATTCTTGTTGACAAGTGGCCTGAATCTGTTTGTTTATAGTATATATAATGATGTGAATTACACACATTTCGCTTGGCAGGTTAAGAAAACACGTCCAATGTACTGTAGTTGAGTTGGGACGAATATTTTCCAAAATGACGACTTCCTTTTCAAAAGTTTCACGCAGATTTATTAGCCATGAAGAACATCTAAGATCCTGTAATTAGATAGTTGATTAGATTGTTTTTGTCCCCGTCTGTAGTGTTCCAACCTCATAATATTATACATTTGTCACCAAATTATCCATGTCTAATAGGCTAAAACATTTAATTAAATATATTTAGATAAATTAGATGAGAGGATTTAAAAGACTTTTCAAAATTTTTTATTATCAGTTGAAAACAATGTGGAAAAAACAGCAAGACAGAACTATGTAAAGATCAACATTGCTCAACCAAACAAGCCCAAAACAATAGAGGAAGCTATCTCCACCCACACTACTTTTTTTCAAGGACATTTGCACTAGGGGTGGGCAGATCGCTCCAAATACACTAAGCAAGTACTTAGATCGAATTCATACTATTGTCCTGGGATAAATACTTTACCCCTTCACCAATTTCCTCAAAGCGATGCTTCTATATGTAGATAGCGCAGTGCTTTTCTTTCTTACCTGGCTAGTTTATGCCTGTTTGTGACTGACAGGCACACTTCTCCCTACCTGGCCCGCGGCTGCATCTTGCCTGTGGAAGAGCGTGCCAAATTTTTACACGCACCCTCATCAGAAGCTAAATATCACAAAGACAAACAGGAAGCGCAGCAAGGTGTGCACTTTTTTTCAACAATGCCAGGCTTAATTTGTGTGGTAAAGTGATCCGCTACTGTGGGAATTTTGTATAAACGCAAAAAAAAGAATTGACTCTACAGAGGGAAACGAGCTGAAACCAAAAATGTAAACATTCTACTGTTCCTAAACAAAAACCTGCAAACACAGAAAAAAAGGGCTTATTCATTACATTGCTGATTTTTGTTTTTTGTACGAGTCTTTTGACCTTTTCTATGTAACAGTTGTTGTAGTGGAAGTATTTAATTTGTTTATACTGCTAAAGGTTTTTGGATTGTATTGTTTACACAATTTGCACTTTATAACTTTATTTTCAAATACTGTGCAATGGAGGGTATACTTGACACTGGTATATTTTCATTTTAGGTACATTGCTGCTATTTTATTTGACTATTTTGGCTTTTATTCTGAAAAAGTTGGAATGTGAATATTTCCATCTATCTGTTTATGCTGTTAAAGTTTAAAAAGTAGATATTTGATTAAAAAAATGAAAGATGGTAGTGCCTAAAATCCGTGTGCTGTGTTTATCATAAATATAAACCAACTCAGAAGGCAGGTTTCAATTATTCATTTCCAAGCAAAAAGTATCGGTCATGGATCGGTTAGTGATCAATACTACCATGTATCTACTTAAATCCAATCCATACTACAGTTATGAGAATTGCCAACCCCTATTCTGCACTTTCCTCACAATTGAGTTCTCCTTATTGGAGGATCAGCAATAATTTATGATAAGTCCGTAAAACACATTGGCTAATATTGAGCCCTCACACATTGTCATTGTCAGATGGCAAATAAGTTTATGGATTCCAGGACTGGAAATTCAATGCAAGTTATGATGTGATTGAAGAACACTAAACAACACTTATTTGAAATGTCAAATCCAGGTGTCTGTGCAGTGATAACATGCAAAATATTTGAAATCACTACCAACTAAGGGTAAATCTTTGTGCGCCTGTGTGTCAAATTAAGCTTCTTGGGAATCCCTGGAGCCCCTTTGAAAGTTTTAGAATAACTGTCAGTGCTTTTGTTGCTTACCGTGCTTTTGTTGTTATTTCTGCCGTTCCAAGGGTTGCAGTCACCTCCTAATCTCCTGAAAAGCCTCCCGGTGTATTCTCACCGTTCTGAGAATTTGTAGCAACAGAGTGAGGCAATACACACAAAAACAATACATAAGCGAGAAACCGCCTACCTAGTTCTTCATCTTTTAAGTTCATTTTTGGACACTTGTGGCCACATATCAAAAACAATGTGCTATAAATCATCACAATTTAATGAAAAAGGGATATAATACTTCTTCAGATCGTAATAAGCTTACTCTTGGCCTTTTAATGTATTTTTCTTACAGTATTGGTTACAATAAATTCCATAACGGCAACACATGATGTCCCAAAATTAGAAACAATCAATTCTGTAAAACTTTGAAGCAGTAACTTGAAAAAAAAAAGAGTAAAACCAAATATTGGGGAAGTTGTACTCCTAACAAGGGTTAAGATCTTGACCTTGAGGCTGACTCTAGATTAAGGTTGGGCCTACAATGTCAAGTTTGGGTCGGGTTTCTCTCTTACGCACTCTTTATTATTCACCCGTCATTGTTTGTTTCCGTTTTGTCTCTCAGCTTCTGTCTATCTGTGCCGCATGTCTTATGGACGTACTGGTGCTGTGGTTTATGGTCCAATTTTTAACCATTCAAAATGAACGAACTGCCTCAACATTTTCCGGTCAATCCTTTAAAAATCCATCAATGTTGGCAAATTGTTGGCTCATGTAACCTTTGCGGACCGTAAATATATAAAACAATAATGCTTATGCAGTCTTGTTTAACTTAGATTTCATTACAAATGATAGGCTTTACATGATGTGTGTGTATATGAGGCGGAGGGCATTTTGCGCTTGCTTTGGGCTCATTACTTCAAATCAAGTTAATTGGTCAAGGCTCGGGATGGATTTTTTGGACTAGATCTTACCTCTACTCCTAATGGACTGAATGAAATGCAATATAATTTGTGATATGACATTAACTTATTTTTCAGAGTTTTTTATGATTTCACTGCTCGGTTTAGGTAGTAGTTTTTTGTATTTTACTATAAAGAATCGTTAAATTAAATGTTGTTTAAAAGAGTTAATAGAGCTTTGCCATTATGTGCGTTATTTTACTGCATCATCGCGAGACTTGCCATGTGACAAGGAAAATGCAATTCTAAGGTTTAGTCTGGACATGGCAAGCATGCACTGAAGTGACACAGAGAGTTTTAATTTATGCATCGGGATGTTTAAATAAGCAAAAAGAAACTTGAGCTGCAGGCAAGAGCCTGCTGGTGGCCTTGATTTAATAGATGCCGTTAATTTAAATGCTCAAGTCCATTCAGACCTGATTTTATCCTGTCTTTAACATGTGCAATGCAGAATTTAAAACTTTTGATAAAGATTGCTCTGTCGAAATCTAACTGAAGCATTTAATTTGAAAAATAGGCAAATAAACAACTTGAATTTATAAGTAAATGTATTTTAAAGATGTAAAATGATCTAAATTAATCTATACTGACAACACAGAATTGGAGTGTATATATGTTTGAATATATATATATATATATATATATATATATACATATATATATATATATATATATATATATATATATATATATATATATATATATATATATATATATATATATATATATATATATATTTTATTTTATTTTTTATTTTTTTCACAATATAATCTGTCTGTCTGTCAAGCTAGTAGGCTAGCTAGCAAGCTATCTATCTTGCTATCTTTATGACGGATGGATGGATGGATTGATGGATGGAATCAACTTGCCTCATTTCCCTCATTTCAGACACATAAATAAAGAAAGAAGTTGATGTCCTTGACTTTGTCTTTCCTGTCATGTTAATTGCTTATCATATATTTTACAATCTAGGCATGCATATTCTGCCGAAAAATGTCACACCCAAAAGAGTGATAGGCATTACTTGGTAGACACTACCTCTTACAAAGGGTTTCCACCACGAACACGCAAAGAGGGAGAGTATTCACTGTATTGAAATTTGCAGCACACAACTGGATAAGGTTTGAGTGATTACAATAATAAAGATACAAAATAAGCTTATCTGTCCAAAAAAAATCCGTAAAAACAATCGGAGAAGAGGCAGTGCATCAACATAAGCAGGCCATTTTGAAAGAGACGAAAAATCAAGATGACCAGGAGCTTATGAGGAGGAGGAGGAAGGAGATTAGGAAGCAAAAACATCAATATTTGCTCTGTCAACCACACACTAATGATGTTGCGAGTAATGTATGCAGGATGCAAAGTACAATGGAAAATAGTCCAGTGCACGGACAGGGCAGGGTTTATAGTCATCTGCTCAAGATGCAAGGGAGATGTTAAGATTTGAAATGTGCCCTTAAGCCCAACAACCTACAGTCTGTAGAGCATAAAAAAGGCCTACATTACAGTGTGACTTTGCAAGATCATTAATTAGTGTGTAAACGACATGTAGTCTTCGGTAATCAGCTTCATGTCTCAAAGCTTAATCAGCGAACCCCTCAAGGGGATGTCACAAAGAATTGGCTTTGAGCCTTTTCAAGGAGAAACAAGTTTCCCATCAAACTTTGGAAAGAGAAACTTAAGGACAGAAAAGAAATGAAAAGTCCTGAATCAGAAAATGAAGACATTTCGTGTTCATGTTCATCCATTTACTTTCACATATTGTTTTTTTTACCTTGAATGGTAACAAAAGAAAAAATCCAATCTGCTATTTGGTTGTATTTGCTTATACAACATTTTATAACTGTGAATAATGTTTAACGGTCCCAAGCTGTACATTAAATTAAGTCTGAATACTTTATGTGTGGTTTTAGGACTGAATGCCAGTTTGTAGGTGCTTTCTTGTTTTTTCTAATAATATTTCTAAAGATGGCATCACTATTTTAATGATGTTATTGGGCTGCGCTATACAGCCCAAAAATAAATCTTGATCTGTGCAAAATGATTAGACAAGCAACACTGATTTTAAATATGCGTTGACTTAAAAGTTAAAGCAAGTCCCAGATGTAAGGTATTGACTAACTGGCATAAATATAACTATTAACTTGGAAGAAACTGCTGTTTAAAAGTGGAGTGCATCTTTTGTGGTGTCCTTAGAGTTTGACTGACTTTAAGCTCGTGCACAGGGTTTTTTGTAAGTGTAGCATGAATATGGTGAAAGTAAGAAAAGGACTGTTCCAAATACAGTTTAAATGCCAACCCAACCCCCAAAAAAGATAAAAAAGAATAATTTATTCAAAATGGTCCAAGGAACGCAAGTACTTGCACAAGCCACATAAGCAGCTTGACAGAAGCTGCAATGATGATTTAAGCCAGAAGATGGCATCAGGAAGTGTACTTTTTTTTAAATTCGGGTCGGCACCTTTAATGTACAGCATCAGCTTTGAGGATATTTTTTTCACTGTAGTTTGTTATGTTTTTGTACGTAATGCGTGCTGGTTTTGTTATTCTTCTTTTGTTGTTTGATATGCTGTGTACAGTGACTTTGGGTGTCCTGAAAGGCACTTTGAAATAAAATGTGTTATTATTACTGTTATTGTTGTCGTTATTATGATTGTTATTGTTATTGTTATTATGTAACTAAACCCTTCAATTCCTACCCTTGATCTAAAAATTTCACAATTTAAACATTTTTGTTCCAGTTAGTCACGTATATGTAATCGCTAAGAATGGACAGACAAAGTGATTTATCTTTTTAATGTTTTTATTAATTATGAAAACCCAAATAGGAGGGTAAAAATCATATTGCTGATCATATTATTATTTAGATTAAGACCTCTGAGGTAACCCTTTTCTCACCAAAATGCGAATGTGCATTCTGTTACCACAGGATTTTATTCTGCCCTTTCCCCCTGTCTGGTACAGGTAAAGAAATAACTTTTTTTTTATGAGCCACAGTCACACACTGCCCACCAGAAATGCATTAGCAATATCGAAAGTTGTTTACTGTCGTCAGTGATAGAGAAAAATGTCTTATTGACATAATACAGAAAGGAAGTAAAAAATATTTTTATTTTTGCCATAACTTGTCCTACCGTCTCGGTTATGACAGTGGCCAATGACATAACCATTGATATGGAATGCACATAATTAAGGTCCTACAAATCCATTAACATGAAGTTTTACAATAGCAAACATATGAATGTCATCCAAACATAGTCAGTAAGTAAACACAATATTCATTGGATCTCAGACTATTAATCAAATATCTTAAAAAAAGAAACATTCATTGAGCCTCAACGTACGGATTCTCATCACAAGACATTGCTCAACATGAGAGCAGATGGTTCCAAAATTCTCACATTGACGTGGGAATACACACAAAGAGGGGGAAGAGCCCATGGTGTCAGTGAATTTTAAGTCTTGGTGACTCGTCGCTGGGTAGACAGAAGGAGGGGTAGTTCCGCCAACGCTTGTGTGGATGCATAATTAACGGGCTGGTTTGGCACCTGACAGCCTCATAGGTCACTATGTCCTCTCCTTTTTGCCAGGCGCCAATCAGCCTCTCTCGATCACCCAAGCACGTCCTTGTTCCAGCAGCAGCTTGCCCAGAGGACATCAGTCACATTATACCGACCGGATTGGAGCGCAGGCTCTCACAAAAGCGGCAAAGATAGCTGGAGATGGAGTACAGAGGTGAGGTCTCACAATGGATGCCGGAATGTCACTCGGGACGCAAAAACAAAAGACACCCTTGCGCAAGGATGCAACCTACAAGTGCAGAGGCATGACTTTGAATCTATGGATCCGAGATGAATGATGGATGCCTACTCAATCGGCAATGCTTTTGCAAAGCGGGGTGGCGTCAGCCCTCTCCCGATTAAGGATTTGCAGTAATTCTGCTGATAGGCGCATATGTGTTAGTTTTAAATGTCAGATCTTCACAGGTCAATTTAATTGCGTTCCTAGAAATGCCACAGAATGTGTAAGCGGATTTAAATCAGCCTGGGCATTCCCTGGTATTTTGTTGAGGCATCAGGAATATGTTTGCCGGCAAATAAATAAAACGCAAAATATGATATGTTATTTTGTTTGCCCCAAGCTAACCCCAAGTGGTAAGATTCAGCGCCTCTGTCATCACTGTCATATTAGTTCTGCCGGAGGAACAGTACAGAGCTCTAAGTCAGCAAATACCTTCAGTTTGATGGAAGTTCCAAAGCTTCTTCAGAGCCCTCACCAAACAAACCATTTGTTCCCACTCATTCCGCACCTCTAAATCTCTGGGCTCCTATTGACCTGGAGTTGGGCCTCCACACAATACTGAAAGACTCCTTTGAGAGGAGTATTGCAGCAGGCAGCAGTAGGAGGGGGTTTGAGTGTGGGGAAGCAAGGTTGGGACACTGAGACTTGATGGTCCCTTAGCTTCTGATTCACTGCTCCAAGCGATAGGCCCTGGGAGATGAAAGACCCTCGCACTCTGTGAATTCGCTGCCAGACAGGTCCCACAAAACTCGATGAACTAAGACTAGACCTCTTTTAAGAGCACAGAATGAATGCTTTTAGCAGGCCAGGCTCATTGTCTTTCCCCCGAAAGCTACTGCTTGACTCTTTTTTCAACTGAATGGAGTGGAAACTTGATATAGTTGAGCTCCAATTAGAGCTTTGTTTTTTCTGGTTTGTAGTGAGAATGAGATTACTGGTTTCAAATGTAATCATGAAACTAACATATCAATCTGATTGGCCCCTTGTCATAGAGTTTTTAAAATGGTTGTGAGCAACTGTGCTCATTTTAATTATTTATTTTCCTTTTTTTTTTTTAAAGTTTATTTTTAATTAAACAGAAACCATAAGACTTCATGTAAAACAGTCCAGCAATGGTGCCTTGACAATGACACTGACTCGCTTCAAGCTAGCATGATCAGAAACACCTTTGACATGCAAGCTTTTAGTTACGAGAAGACAGTTGTTGAACATTATATGTATACCATCCTCAATGGCATACATTTTTGTAATACTACTACAACTACAGCTATGGAAAGACTAAGATTATTTTTTTCTACATTTCCAGCCACCTACCTAACAATACTTCCTCTTGGTGGTACGGTCAGGCGAACACATTAATTACAATTTGGAATTGCAGCAATTTTTTTTTGCATTCTTATTATTCATGACATCATATTTCAGTTAAGCTAGGTCAAATTCTTCCTAGGGAATGGGTCATAAGTGAAGGCAGGAAGACATTAACTGCATTTTCAACTTTGATTAGGAAAGATAAATTTTGGTTTCAAGTGAACAAGTGCACCCAACAGATATGTTTAACTTATATTCAAATTGGTCTTTGGACTAAAAACGCAAACATACGTCACATCCCAGCTTACGGTCTTGTTTGGAGAATCAAGATTGTCCTAAACTAGAAAACGACGCAAACCCAATCAATGAAGGCACCTCTTGTTCAGTCATTTGTGATGGTGTTTGTCTGGTCGTAACATGCAAAATGGCCTCCTTTCATTACTAGTCTTCTATAGACCTTTAAGACTGGATTTGTTTGACAACACGCATCAAACAACACCTTCTTTAGGGTGGATCCACTCCCTCGGTTGCACTAGCTGCTCTGAAGAGTTCTGTGGGCCATCCTTCTGTAGTGATGTGAAACAGCACCACAAAGCAGGTTATGTTTTTATTATCGCCTCAGTTGTTTCCACATTCTGAGCTTGTGTTAGCCATTTTAAGACAAAATTAAAGGAAGGTGGCCAGACAACCCCTTTGACCTCTCCCGGCTTGTTTTCTTTTGCTCTTCCCGCCAACTTGCCAGGTCTTCTCTCTTGAACTTTTGGATGTAATCGAGTGAGTCATCTAAGATGTGATGCTTTTGTTTTTCATTTGAAAGTGCCTGTAATCTTCTACAATGGTTATGGTTGGCTACCCAGTCTACAACAAGACGATTCTTGTCCTACTTTGAAGATGGAGATGTGCCTGGGTGCTGGCAGGCCTTCTATAAGGATGTTGTTTGTTTCAAAATACGTTAAATTGCTCATCTGAACGATAGAGACAGTAGACCAAGACCAGGTTTTGAGCAATGGATGAAGCAAGTTGAAACGTATTAAATAAGCATGAATTCGCACACACAACCCAAAAGGGCTCACCAACAACGAGCCTAAATAGCTAATTATCCTCAATGAGGGGAAAACGTTTTGCTTGCCTTGAAAAGTTTATACACTTGGCTATCAATTGCGACAAGGAATGTGCAAGAGCCAAGGCAAAAAAAATAAATCTCTTTGATATCGATCATGTCAAAAGTTTAAATGCCACGCAGAAATTATAACAAAACATAAAGAAGACAAATCTTAATTGAAACTTTAACAAATTAAAGATGATGAAATAAAGAGTAAGCACTTTAATATAAAGTTTTAATATCCTGCATATTATGATTAAAAAGTTCATGCATAAAATCTGTTTTGACGACTTCATAATGTTATACTTGAAGATAATGTTACTAAAACAATTAATTCTCAAGTCAAGGAGTGCACTCTGCTTTTCCTGTGTTGCATCTGCTGAAAAAGCTGGTGATTACACTGCTTAATAAAAGTTATGTTTAGGGAAAACATGAGGAACAAAAAACCTACACAGAAGGAAATGGTTGTTTGTTTGTTGCTTTCTGTTTGGCCACAGCACAAATATCAACCACAAATAAACTAAACTAAACAAAAAAAGAAGCTGTACAGTACAGGAATATAATACATAAACATGTGCCAAAACTGCCTACCCCGATTCCATTTTTGTTGCAGAAAATACATCTTCAAAATAAAAACAAGAAAACAGAACCTCACCCCACAAGTGTTATCCATCCATCCGCTTATCCTTAGTAGGGTCGCGGGGGTGCTGGTGCCCATCCCAGCTATCTTGGGGCAGTGGGCAGGGGACACCCTGAACTGGTTGACAGCCAGTCGCAGGGCACACAGAGACAGAAAAGTCACTCGCTCATTCACACCTAGGGGGTCCCTGGAGGAAACCCACGCAAGCACGGGGAGAACATGCAAACTCCACACAGGAGGTTTGATCTCACGACCTCAGAACTGTGCCGCACACGCGCTAACCACTGCCCCCCACAAGTGTTATGTTATAAAAAAATAAGCACATTTCAGGCCAGCATATATATATATATATATATATATATATATATATATATATATATATATATATATATATATATATATATATATATATATATATATATATATATATATATATATATATATATATATATATATATATATATATATATACATATATATCCTGGCTGCATTTTTCTTCAGCTTGATAGATTTTTTCCTTGTATGAGCTGAAAGTTTAGGGGGGCGGCCCGATCTTGGTAGATTTGCAGTGGTCTGATACTCCTCCCATTTCAATATTATTGCTTGCAAAGTGCTCCTTGGGATGTTTAAAGCTTGGGAAATCTTTTTGTATCCAAATCCATCTTTAAACTTATCCACAACAGTATCTCGGACCTGCCTGGTGTGTTCCTCCTTCTTCGTGATGCTCTCTGCGCTTTCAACAGACCTCTGAGACTATCACAGTGCATGTGCATTCATACAGAGACTTGATTACACACAGGTGGATTCCATTCATCATCCTTAGTCATTTAGTTCAACATTGAATCATTCTGAGATCCTCACTGAACTTCTGGACAGAGTTTGCTGCACTGAAGGTAAAGGGGCTGAATAATTTTGCATACCCACTTTTTTGTTTTTTATTTGTGAAAAGTTTAAAATATCCAATAAGGTGTGTTCCACTTCATGATTGTGTCCCACTTATTGTTGATTCTTCACAGGAAATTAGTTTTATGTCTTTTTGTTTGAATTAAAATTTATATGCACCTTTAACAAATTTATGGTCATCGACTAGCTCATTCCATAGATTAGTACCTTTGAGTGGAATGACAATATTTAACTTTTAAGTTATTCCTGAGATGATGAGTTTCTACCTGTAGAAAAAACACTGTTGAATATTTGTTGGGATTCATTAGAGATATAAGTTTACAGTCTGGTTTGTTTTCCCAGCACACAGGTAAGTAAACTGTATGTTGTGTTGTACTAACGCTCAGCTCTTATTTACTGACCAGTTTAGTGTGGACAGCGGGAACACAGCTGCCACACATCACAACACCGCTTTAATTATGTTATCAGTCAACTCCGAGTGTAAACATCCCAGGAAACGCATTGAACCCTGCGGAAAATGTGCACACATCACAAAAGCACACAGCTGCAATGCTTCCAGTCCTTGGGACGCCATCAATCACTGCCGTCAACTAATATTTTTGTGATCAATATGTCTGAGCAGGTAGCCTGTACTTGTTATTTACAATGTGCCAGGCTGGAAAAGGACCAAAGAAGTAGTGAAAAGATGATATTGTTAGCGTAGAGAATGGCTTGAGGAGAGATAATGTAGATCAGGGGTAGGTATCACTCACTAGCCATGTGTGAGCACATCTGGCTTGGAAATAAAAGATCCATGGCCATTTCCTAAATATTTTTTCAAGTGTACAGTTGGTGCAAGTTATGAAGAAATGATGAATAATAAACAACTTTTAGGACGAATGTTTGTAGATTTTAAAAATGCCGAATAATCGCAACTATAAAACGGAATTGGGGACAAATATTTCCCAATAAGAGAGGCCGATACAGGGATTTTTGGTAATAATCTGATCTTAGTAGCTACAAGGTTTTATCAATTAATACTGATCCAATAACAATTTGTTTTTCTTGGAAATGTCCATCCATCCGTTTTCTGCGCCCCTTATCCTCACCAGAGGAGCCCATTCCAGCCATCTTCGTTCCAAACTGGTCGCCTGCCAGTCGCAGGGAACACAACTAACTTCCTCATTCACACCTAGGGACAATTTAGACCGGCCAATTAACCTGACATGCATGTTATTGGAATGTGGGCACATAGGCACGGAGAGAACATGCAATCCCTGTATATGGAGGCTGCGGTAGCTGGAATTGAACCCTGGACCTCCGCACCGTGGGGTTGCGCCCTGGGTTGATCATCAAATAACTAAACCCCTTCCCAAGAAAATTATTTCATAATTATGATATCAACAGCACAAAGATTTTAGGCACTAGAAATGTTCTGTTTTTTACTCAATCATAAAGATTAAAACATTTTGTTTCAGGACAAAAGTCAAGAGAGTCAAACCAAAAAAGGCAGCGATGTTACATTGTAACAAATATAACAAAGTCAACAGGAAAACTATAATACCTTCTAGTATTATTTTTTTTAAATGAAGTCAAAGTGCAAATAGAGTAAACGATAGTACTGTATATAAAAACCTTTAACGGTATAAGAGCTATATTTCTACTACTAAGAGAGTCAAACCAAAAAAAGAAGCAATTTAAGTAAAAACAAAAAAAATACTGTATTAGAATATGAACAAGTTAACGACAATATTTTCCATTACAAAATATTTCGAAAATTAAGTCAGTAGTGCAAATAAGGGTAAACACAACTGTACAGAATTTGAAAGTTAGAATGTATGTATAACCTACGACCCACTAACAGCATTATCAGAGTGATAGTTGTAATAGGAACAAACTAATGATCCAATACAAGTACAAGCTCAGTATTGATAACATCAATATTTGGATCGATCCACCCGCTCTCATTCCCACTCGATTTCCAAGGTTTGAACTGTGACCACGTCCCATAGCTGACAGTAAATGCTTTCCATTTGGAGTATTTAGTGACATCTTACGAAAGAACACAGCTTTCACCTTGTTGAGAAACCATTATTTAGGACAAAAATGACGGTCAATATGAGCCTTAACGATCTTAAGTTACTACGGGAGGGAGGCACATTTATTATTTTAATATTTGTGTATATGGGGCACAGACTCTGCATTATTATGAATTCATACATTTTATGAAATCATCAAAAGTCACACAATGAAATAGGATGTAATGAATAATTTCCCTTTGTCTAGAGATCAGGTTTGAAGATTTTGTTTAAAATTGTCTTAAAATATATAGTTCTCAAACAGTAACAACAAAACAATAGAAATAAAAATACAGGGTGTTCTTCTCAGCTATTAATGGTAGTAAGATAAAAGCTGTGCGATTCTAATGCTAAATACAGGTTTTTTTTTATTTCTTATCTAACCCATTAATCGTGTTTACTCAACCAGAAAAGTTTATTTGCGTGCTTGAATTAGCAAATATTGAATCATGGACTGTTGTTCAATAAACATTTTTCAGAATATTCGGAAAGGTGTCACCAGAGAGGTATTCAATAGTGTGATATCTTGGTCAATTCATCATGGATGGGTGCTCTTACCTAGCTAAAAAACAGGACGCCTTTCAACTACATAGCAGTGGAGCCCATGTAAATTGATCAGAAGAGCCAGTAGAGAACTTAAAAGACGACTACTCATGACGCCTCCTCACACATTCCAAAACATTCATGGCAGGTTATTTGGCAAGACCAAATTATCACTGGGTGTGAATGAGCGGGTGAACAGTTGTATGTCTCCATGTGCAGATGGATGGACGGTCTGGGTAGAATGATCACGATCTCATGTCCTGGCCACTCAGATCTCCCGGTCTCACACCATGCCATTTATTTATGTGAAGATTTGTGAAAGGATTCATCTATTCCGATTCCTAGAGATGTGCCACGAATAACAAAAGCTGTTGTAAGTATTGACAATGGCTTGATGTGTGTTGTGTGAGAAATGGTGCTCATATTGAACATCTTTCAACATTCCCTGTAAAAGATGAGATTACAAACTTTCTGAATTTTCAGATTTATAGATTCTTACTGGTTTTAGAGCTATTCGATGTCAAAATGTGCCAAAGACTTTTGGAGGACCCTATATTTTGCTTTCATAGCTCTCTGAGCAAGGAAGGTTTCCAAGCACTGATGTAGATAGTGAGCAAGAGTGAATGGGGAAAAAGGAGGGATCAATCAGGGAGAATAGTAAAAGCTTCTGAAAGATGCTCCAGGCAGACATGCTCTGTCACTAGTTGAACGTTTATCTCAAAGCGCAGAGTCACTCGCAAGCATATTGCGACACACTTTCAGAATGAGGAGCAGGACTGTCAAGTTCAGTTTATCCGGGCCGGATGAATAAAATATGGAGAACCCTTATGTGAGGCAGCCCCCTCGAGCAATCAAGCCACTATCTTTAGGATAAATAAACATCTTGCACCTCAGGGGAGTTCAGGTTTGTTTTCAAAGGACGCTCAAACCAACCTTGCTGTTTTGACCTGGACTCATGCGGCAAAAACAGCTGGCGATTGGGTTTACTTTAGTCTATTTTCACCTCTGCTGTGGAACAAAAAAACTAAATGAGGGAGTGTGGGAGAATTTTTTTTTTTGTGGGTCATATAATTTTGTTCATTTTCCATATGATTGTTTTTTGTTGTTTTACAATATTTCTATATTTACTGTATTCTTTCAAAATATATAAATGGAAAGTATTTAAAATTTGACAATTTATTTCGCAGATAATTTTTATTGTATCTGTCCGGACCAGAACAGAGACAGGACCCATTTGCATTGCGTTTCTCACAGGTTTGATTGGAAGAAAGAGAAAGAGTTGCGGCCACGATCCGGTGGTTGCTGGACGCGGGAAGCAGGTCGCTCTGAACGCGGAAGTGGATTTTCCGTGGCGAGGGATGGCATGTCGGGAATGTAAAAGCAGGTCAGTAGCCGAGACAGGAGAGCAAAAACGGGGTCGGGGTCGGAAGCCAGGTAAGGAGAGTAGATGTGGTCGGGGACAAAAAAAGGTCGAAAGCCGGGGTACAAACGGGAGCAAAAAAACAGGTGGGAGTCAGGGTCGAAAAAAGGCTTGCCTAGTGTTAACTGAGGTTTGCAGGAGGACTGACAAAAGAGGACAGATAGGAGTGGATTTAAATAGGGACAGAGAGCCAATCGGAGTACTCAATGCATATCGGTAATCATGACAGTAATGTGTGTGAACGAGTACATGTGTGTTGGTGCCAAAGGAGCGGGCACAGGTGATGCATATCGGTAATCATGACAGTATCGTGTATTTTTTTTTTTTTGCCTTTTTACCCAGTATTAGTGAAAAAGTTGAAATTGAATATGGCAAATATTTTGAGAATTCATTATAAAATAGTGAATTTTTAATATTTTAATGTGATGAATCTGTTCTGTTTATATATCGGACACATGCAAAGGAGATTCTGTAGGATACCACTGCACTATTTTACTGTTCTTGTTTACATCATTGTCACTACCAGCTAATATTGTTTATACTCTTTGATTCCCAAATCCCTTAGGGCAGATCTGCTTTTGTAACCTAGGGGAAGTGCTTTTAGAACAGATTCGGAAATCGGTATTGCAATGTTTGTTTGTTTTTGTTTTTTTTGTACAGTCCCACCCAGTTCAAAATTCATTGATGTCCTCTCTCTGTATTTTGAGTGTCTACTAAGTTGTACTTATCATTATGGAATTGTTTTTACCTATATATTTAATAAATATATTGTAAAATAAGATCAAACCATAAAAATAGTTTTTATTTGTACTTAAGAATTTTAATTATACTTAAAATATATATTAACATATTTTTTAAATAACAAATTAAATGAGTTTAAGTAACTGACAGTGTGACACGATTTTGATCAGAACTATGAATATTTCACTTATAATACCTTCTCTTTCCAACTGGACTTATCACAGGGTGCATACAGCCCTTATTAAGGATGGGAGTTACGGGGGATTTTGGTATTGATCTGATTCAAGTAAATACGGGGTTGTATTGATTGTTACCGATAATTATACTTTTTGCTCGGAAAAGTCATGATCGGGGAATAATTGAACCATCTCCTTGAATTA
The DNA here is from genome assembly GCF_059441175.1 of Urocampus carinirostris. NCBI lineage: Eukaryota > Metazoa > Chordata > Actinopteri > Syngnathiformes > Syngnathidae > Urocampus > Urocampus carinirostris. The sequence goes on from NC_142352.1 coordinate 34,485,880, forward strand.
GCTTATAATTGCAATAAACACTGCACAAATATTTTAGGCACTAAAAGTGTTTCATTTTATTATTAAATATCTACAATAAAAACTTTAAAAGTATAAAAAAATTAATAGCCAAGAAAGTCAAGTAAAAAAAAGCCATCAAGACCAGAACGGAGACAGGACCCACTTGTGTTACGGTTCTCTCAGTTCTATTGGAAGAAAAAAAAGGGTTGCCCCCACGATACGGTGATCACTGGGCACGGGAAGTGGGACTTCCGTGGCGAGCGATGGCGGTGTCGGGAACGGAAAAACGGGTCGGTAGCCAGGACAGGAGAGCAGAAACGTGGTCGGGGTTGAAAGCGAGTCGTAAGCCAGGAAAGGAGAGTAGACGTGGTCGGGGACAAAAAAGGTCGAAAGCCGGGACGGGACAGTAGACGTGGTCAGGATCAAAAATGGATCGAAGCCGAGGGACAGACAGGAGCAAAAAAATAGGTTGGTAACATGTTTAGCTATTTGGTTGCAGTGTGTTGCTCTATGTATCTCACTGTACTTTATCCCTCTTATCATATAAAACAAAACAGGGCGTCATTTAAATTATAGAACCCGCCAATCAATAAACCATACAACTGAAATACGACTTTACAGTATGTACTATGTCCAGTTTTTCCAAGTGAGTTGAATAGAGTCAATATTGATCCCAGGACAATAGTATAGATCTGATCCAAGCACTTGCTTAGTATCGATAATAGTATTTGTATCCATCCAGGCAACCAGTTCAGGGTGTCCCCTGCCCACTGCCCAAAGATAGCTGGGATGGGCTCCAGCATCCCGCGACCCTACTGAGGATAAACGGTGCAGATAATGGATGGATCCAACCACCCACCCCTAAGCCCTAATGTTCACTAACTCAATGGTAACAAATAATCAGAAACACCAAAGAGGCCATGCCAACTTGTCTTGTCAACAACAATAACAACAATAATCATATGCATATAATGTATTCTTTAGCAGATGTGTGGAGAAGGTGTCGATGTCTGGGGATTTATTCTTTACACTACTCTAAAACATTTTATTTGTAAAAAAAGTGCTTTGAGCTACAATAAAGGCAGTGAAAAATATGTAATTTTTAACTCAAGACTGGATTCAATGGTATATTTTTATGAATGGGGTTGGTGGGAAGTTGAAAAAAAATGTGTATGAACTATGTATAGTAATTGCCACACCCTCTAATATACACTTTGAGCACACGCTTGGCTTCTGACACTAATTATTGCCGCCTTGCTCGCAGTGAAGACTTGCCGGAAAGTGTGCATTTATCTTGCTCTTTAATGGTGCGTATATTTGTTCTAGTGGCGAGTTAGTTGATCTATATCCAGCGCCTGAGAGTCAATGGCCTCCGCTGGGGTGACGGCATAATTACAATGTGTTTGACCCGCTCTCATCTTGCGCCGTCCTGCCTAATTGTGGTTGTCGCCTTGACTTCCATTTAGCTTCAGATAAGGAACAACTGCTTGCAAGCGACTGCAGCCTTGAGTGCTTTTCCACGGAGGCATGTTGTGGAGATAAACGCTCTTTCTAATAACTCCATTCAAGCTTTTCGTATGTGCTGAATAATGACTTAGTCTCATCAGGAAACCCGTTGTCATGTCAACTGTTAAATACTGTATGGTGTCGTGGTAGGGGCAGGGCGGGGGCGGTGGAGTTGTCTTGCTGCCAGTGAAAAGGTTTTACCCTGCATTTGAAACATAAGTCTAAAGTAGAATGATTTTTTGTGATCGGGGTCAGGCGATATTATCTGCTCATATTCCACAAAATGCTTCCAGACTGTTCAGGGCTTCCCAGGGCAGATGGACACTGGCCCAACACATACTGCCAGATCAATCAAAGACATGTTTAGGGCACAAAAGTGGAACGTTATGTGCAAAGTTGGGAGGGTTACATCGGAATACAGACGCTACCTACTTACAACCATTCGACTTACCAAAAACGGTAGAAACAAACATTTTTTTCGGGTCGTCAAAAGATATCCAGACATTGCTGTAAGTTAGATTTGGTATCGTGTGCACCTTTTTCCAAGCACCGGACAGTAGTGGCGTGCTTTTTCCCGCCATGTGGTGGCGCTGTGAGAGGTCACCCAGCATCCACCCTGAAGAAGAAATCCGGCTTCTAATTCCTAGTTCGTTTGTAAACATTCTCCATGTACTGTATCTCTAGCACGTTTGACGTTTTGATAGTTTAATATCTTGTGCATCCAATATTGTTGGTGTAAAGGGTAAAGAAGAGGCAAGCCGTTTCTTTTGAAAGAAAAGTGGAATAAGAAAGCTTGATGTGGTTAAGAAAATGGTTGGATCACTTTTTTTTCACTCTCTACCATGGAGGAGGACCTCTTGAAACCCATCTTCCAAAAGTAAATTAAACTCAACTTTATTTATCTTTATAAAGCATATTATTCTATGTTCATTTTATAGTACAAAACAATACAGGTTAATTATACAAGCCTTAAACATACTTATACAAACCTTAAACATAAAAAATATCACACTGAAGCAACTTATGAACAAATTTCACTTACGAACGATCGTAAGTAGGGCAGCGTCTGTACCATAATATTGCGGTAACATAACTTGACTGCTTTTCATTACTTTTGGACTACTTCAATACCAAATATACAAATAAAAGACAAAACAAGTATATTATAATTAAATTATCAAATGTTGTTTAAGATAATTGAACGATGTAACTTTGAAAAAAGCAATTCAAGGTCAGGTAGTTGCTTGTAGACCAACAAAAAAGTTCTCAACTTTTAACCACGTAGTATAAGTTATTAAGCAAAAATAAAACTTTCTTTTTTACATGGCAGACAAGATTTAGTACCTATCAAGATCACATTTTTACAGTGACCGTATGGTGGATTTTGAGCTACAGCAACTTCAAAATACAAAAGTTCTTAGCATTACAACCTACTACTGGGAAACACTGCCTTATTTATTTTTTGCATGATAGATAGATAGATAGATAGATAGATAGATAGATAGATAGATAGATAGATAGATAGATAGATAGATAGATAGATAGATAGATAGATAGATAGATAGATAGATAGATAGATAGATAGATAGATAGATAGATAGATAGATAGATAGATAGATAGATAGATAGATAGATAGATAGATAGATAGATAGATAGATAGATAGATAGATAGATAGATAGATTGATAGATATATAGATAGATAGATAGATGCAAACCTGGTGAAAGACTGTAGGAAATGTTTGACCTCTGTAATAGCCAACAAAGGCTACTGTATATTTCGAAGTGTCCATGCGCAAGACACTGAATCAAGAAGCAGGTAGTTGCCTTGCATGGCTGACGCTGCTATCGGTGTGAATGGTAAGTGTGAAGCACGTTGTAAAGCGCTTTGGGAGGTCTTCATTGACTTGAAAAGCGCTATATAAATGCAGACCATAGATAGATACATAGGTACTTTATTCATCCCCGTAGGGAAATTCACATTTCCAGTGGTATCCTAATGTTAAATGAAATAAAATAATATAATAAAAAAATACCCAGTATAGATGTAGAATAAAGAACATTTAAATAGTTTTCAAAAAAATAGACACTGTAATAAAAAATGGCCCATAAATGTCCAGAATTAACACATAATCTTTGCACTAATAAAAATATCATAGTGCCCTGTGAAGGCTTATCATGCACTTGACATCTTGGGCGTGATATGTGGGTAGATGGCGCTTCATAAGACAATGCTGTACAAACTAATGCAGTTTATTACAAGGGAAGAATAAATGCAACAGCTAAGTGAAGCAACCAGAGAGCAGTGTAGGTGTCATTTTTAAACAGACTTGTTGAGAAACATCTCAAACCACAAAGTTGAAATTCAAGCATTTTCAATGATGTCAAGCACCTGTACAAACCCTGTGGGAACAAACTCTGGCAGTTCCTTCACTGTGGATATAACTCTGCATACATTAAAAAAATGGTCACGATTTCAAATCAATTATGTTGTTGTGGCAAATACATTTGCAAATGTAGAATGGATTTGCATACATGTAGAAATTTAGAAAGACTTGCTTTTACGTTTGTGGGAAAAGGTCGGGTAGACATCCTTGAAGATACTCTTGGCAGACATTAAGTTTCCTTGAAGATAGCGTGCAAGGGACGGGACGCTCTGTACTTGATACGTGATACAGGACCGCCTTTTGGGGTGTACTCAATCGAAGCCTAATCGTCACTACCAGCTTTAAATACATTGTCATGTTCCTAGCTCTGTGAGATCTTTATTGACGCATCAATAAAGTGACATCTCCCTCCATAACGAAGCTGGCTCTCTGTCTATGTCTTTTATCCACTTATGAGAAGACTTTCTCTCGATTATCGGACCTCCAATTTCTACAACATTTGGCGCCCAAACGTGGATTGGCACTAATTAAGTAAACAGAAAAGGGAAAAGACTTCTCAGTGGAACGGTCTCGAATGAGCGGTTGAGGTAAGGATAGTTTTTTTCTCTCCTTGTTTCAATTTGCTTGTCGAGATACGTGGGGGGACGGGAGCCTGTGACGTCGGAGCTAAATTATGAAAATTCGTGCACGTGGGATTTTCCGTCTGTAGTCAGGCCCAAGTTCGGACGGATGAGATATATAGACTGAGTTGAGATTTTTATGTCCGACGGGAGTTCTGAGCTCAAAGAATCCTGTCTGTTTTGGGACATGGGCTGCTTGAAAACCTGGATAAAATGGTGCAGCGGCGTCGGTATTTGTATATTTATGATTGTCTTGAGATCTGTGTAAAGCTGTGATAAGACGTCGTCATTTGCTAAAGTGACAGTTCGAGAGTAGACGATCTATGTATGGTTAATACGGGGCATGTTTTATGTGTTTCCCTAGTCGATTGATGGTTTGGGAGGGAAATGTAACCTTGCACTTAAGAAAAAGTGTGGTGCATGGAACCTCGCCATTTTCTACAATCTGAAAGGTTATACCGACGTTAGAAAAATGAGCAGTAATCAGATGTTGTATTATTAAGATATATTCGCATAGAAACAAGCGATACAAAGAATGTGTGAGAATTGCTGACATGTTTTCAGTCTGGGAGACGTCTCATTCGGAAATGTTGGTGTGTGTGCCAGCTGGCGTTAATTGTGCGTGTCTCTCTGTATGTGGATGTGTGCGCGGGTGATTTATACTTAACTGTTTTTTGTTTTTTGTTTTGTTTGGCGTTGGGAGAGGAGTTAAGGAAGCATGGATGAATGATGGAGTGACTGCTTATTCTACGTTTTACGGTCTTGTATGTGCGTTAAAGTGTCTTGCTTTTTGTGGGTTGTTCTCGCAACCAAAGCTCACCCCCACCCAACCACTCTCCGTCTTTCCCCCGTCTTTCGCTCTGTGTGAGTTGAGCTCAACCGTGTATATTCCCGCCCCACCCCCGTCTTTCCCCCATCTTTCGCTCCTTTGCTGTATGGAAAATAAAAAAAAGTGGAGGGAGTACTTAATTCGTCAAGTGCTCCGTTTGCGTGTGGCCTTTTGATTTGTGAGATCTTGTTCCGATAAACGTGATAAGTATAGTTTGGGTAAATTGAGGAAACAATTTGGCAAGCATTTTCAAAAGACAATGAGGGGCAGATTACTCGATCTTGAGGAAGACCATGACAAATTTAAGAATTTAATTGCTTAGGTGATCTCTTCATGGTCATTTAACCTAGACTAAACATCCGAGTTTGTAAACATAACCGATTTAACAGGATTCAGAAGTCAGACGGACTGTTGAAAAGGGCTGAAGATGGCAAAAAACAAACAAAGACGTTCACTCATCCGTTGTCTGCGCCGCTTGTCTACAGCAGGGTCGTGGGGACACTGGAGCACATCCAGGCTGTCCTCAAACAGTGAGCAGGTGGCAATCTGAACTGATTGCAGCCAGTTTCGAGGAGAAAGAGGTAGACAACTGGGCGCCAAGGTCAGTGTGGCACTGATAATGCTCATGCGCACATTCCTGCAGCGGATTGCGAGTGGAACGTCACGTTGGACTGAGCCAGACGGCCAAGGCCGTCGACGAGGCGGTGATAACGAACAACACGAGTCTGCATTGAATCACGCTAGAATCTTGTTGATTGACGTAGTGTTTACAAATCTGAGGAATATTGATACGTTTGGATTGTGAATTATTTTATTTTTAACACAGAAATACTGCTAAAATTGTATTTTGAATCTGCTTTCCAGGAAAACGGTGATGTGTCTCCAGATGCAGGAGCATCAGGAGGATTATTAAGGAGAATAGGTAACAGGGGAATACCTTGACTTTATATCAGATACAGGCCACGGTAGACGGAGAGAATAATAATAATAGGAGTAATAGGAATAATAGGAGCAGTGCCATCAAAAGATCTAGGTGCGGGAACAGTAATTAGGTTTTTGATTAGAGAAGTTATTCCGCGATTTGGCATACCGTCAGAAATAAGCTCGGATAACATTTGTTCAAAAGGTCGTGAAGGGCATCTTACAAAAACTACACATTAAACAACGGTTCGGTGAGGTTTATCAACAAAGTCAAGGGATGGTGGAAAAGAGTAAATGGAATATTAAAATCAACGATGAACAAGATCTTTGTGAGTACTAGGCTCAACTGAGGGGATGCGCTACAGTTAGCGCTGATGAGTTATCGCATGCAAACTCATTGGATCACGCATTTAACACCGCATGAAATGCTAACAGGCAGACCAGCGCCGCATCTAGGAGGTCCCTATAAGGGGCCGCCACTTGAGCAACTACAAACTGAACTGAGAGACTGTATGAGACAATTGACGGCTGTCATCTACCGGCTGGTTAAGAGACAAGAGTCCAAGGTCGAACAACCATTTGAAAAGACGTCCCAGGGGATCTCGTCTACATCAAGGTTACGACGAAAGAGGAACCATCCGAGGCGTGAGGGACCGTACACCGTCGTGAGGGCAACGCTGGCCGCAGTCCAGGTCGAAGGCAGCGCAAATGGGTACCATCTGAACCGCGGTACCACGGCTCACGCTGCCACCGTCAACGAGACCAAGCAAGATCAACAGGGCAGTAACGTTAAAATTAGGAAAACAAAATGTGGATGACAAAGCTGTGTGTGATAATAAATTGTCTGATATGATTGTTACTAGGAGCAGAGCTCGAGAAATCGCAGCGGCGAATGGAAATTGTGGTTCCGAAAGTGCAACCGGAGATCCAAGAAGCGACGCTGCAGTTGCAGACCATGACGCATCCTAGAGACAGCGGCCCGGTTAAGTGTGACACTACTGTATAACATGCCAAAACGGTTGAGGATTTGGAAAGTACAAGTACATTTTACCTCATGAAGGGCTCACTGGCCCTGAGGTATGGAAGCTCAAAAGTACCAAAATCAAAAATATTACAGGAAAAAAGAAAAAATGTGAGATATGACGAAAATGTGTAAAAAATAATTCTTAGAATATGGTACCATAAGAAACATGCACTCGAAATCTTTTAAAGGGACAGTGTGTACAAATTGACCCCAAGAGGTCTCTGCATTGTGGAGTGCAACCGAAATAAAAGTGCTGAACAGGATAAATAAGGAGAGTCACAGTGCCCAAAGAAGCACTATTTTCTTCTAATTATTGTGTCATATCCACTGCCTCTAGGTGATGCTCATGTTATGGAAAACTCCAGTAACTCTAGTTTACAGTCACGTAGTCACAACAGCAGTCCCTGTTTTGGATGTAAGTTGCTAAAAATACTTTATAAGAAAGCTAATTAAACGATTTAGGTTCACTATCAAGACATTTCTAATAAAAACTCGCAGGAAAAAACCTTAACCGAGAACGAACGTTTTATCCAGAAGCTGTAGCAAAGAAACTCAAACGTTTTGATTGGGTAAGTGTTAGGAACTATAAACAGGACATGCGCACTTTTACTCCATTGCCCAGCGCCTGTGCTAAAAGTAAATACGTAAGTGTCTTCAGTTGTAGGGATTTTTAACACTTTCGTTTTGGAATAGAGTGGCAGACAAAATGAACCTCAGCACTCATAAGTGACGGCGGGAGAGAGTCGAATTTTAAGTCGCTCGACACTCAAAACGTCACACAGTGAAAATTAAAATCGCTGAATGAAAGTACTGTAAAAATACTACGACAGTAATACGGTAATAGAGAAATGCCCCTAGAGCAAGGGTGTCAAAGTCATTTGAACTCGGGGGCCACACGATAGAACAAACATTCTGTCGGGGGCCTGACTGGTAGATTCAAGAGAAAGAAAAAGAGAGAGAAATAAAAGAGAAAGAGGGAAGGAAAAAAAAAGAGAGGGAGAGAGCGTGAGAAACAAAAGAGATAAAAAGTCATGAGAGAGGGGGAAAAGAAAGGGGGAGGAAAAAGAAATCCAAAGAGAAATAGAGAGGCAGAAGGAGAGAAAAGGAAGAGTGAAGGGTAGGAAGAAAGAGAAAAGAGAGAAAAGGAAAAAATGAAGTTAGAGCAAAAGAAGTTAAAAAGAGAGAGACACAGAGAGTGAAAGAGACAGAGACAGAGTGGGAGAAAAGGGGTGGAAAAGAGAGAGAGAAAGCGAAAGAAATACAGAACAGTGTCTTTGTTCAAGGCACCTGGGTTTCATATTTCAACCTGCAGCCTCTTTGACACCTGTGCCCTAGAGGTATACTAAACAGTATCACAAAACTAACGATTCAATATAGTACTTTAGAACAAAGACATAGTACACTACATCAATTAAAAATAAATAACTACAGAACTAAATACCAAGTTAAGTGCAAGAAGGGCATTTATGAGGCTCTCTTCAATAAATTGAGAAAAAAGCAGTTTTGTCCAATGAAAAAGACTGACTTAACCAATTACCAACAGCAATGACGTAATCTCGAAGCCACGAGATCTCATTAGCTAAGATCGGCGTGCAGAAGAATAAAAACTCGTACAGCAGAACCAAAGTAACGATGATGTAATGCGTTGAATCTTTGTTAAAGAGGAATTAAATGATAATGACAATTTAAAGGAAAAGGTTGCGTCCCCAGCATGAATGATGCATCTGGGACACAGGTACATGGTGAAATGAAAACACTGAGTGTATAATACAAGATAATTATACAGAATAGTTTAAAAAGAAAGAATGTTTAAATAACAAAACTAATCATCTCTCGTTGAATATGCGAATGGCAAAAGGGTAAGAATTTTTAAGACGTGTAGTTATGCTCCTAATAAAGCAAGGGCGAGTAAAACAAAGAAGACGACTGGAAACCGTCCATAATTTCAGTGTCCATCTTTTCGTTGGTTATAAATGGACAAATTCAAAAGAGGCGTAATACATAAAAAGATTGTTTCCTTAGTTTTTCTCATATTCAATAATAGATTACTAGTGGTATGAATGATTTCGAATTATCAAAAATTAAAAGAAGTTAAAAGAAGTTTGAAAATGACGACATATTATCACAGGGAAGAAAATTGGAGACTAGAAATCATTAATAACATAGCTGAAGCTATTTCAGTCACTGAATGGAATATTTCTTTTAAAAAGGAAAGAAAAAGAAAAACAAAGGGGACTAAGACAATTGCGTAAAAACGAAGATTGTTGCGCGGAATAAAAGATTAAGATAGTAATATAAAATAAATACGAGTCGACAAGATAATTCATAAGTGGCAAGTAGGTATTGCTTTATATCGAATCAACAATAAGAGATTGTGATTACAGAGGGATGAAAAGACAATTAGAAATTTTTGACATTGAGTTCGAGTTGGCAGTTTTTTAGGACAATTGATTCCACACTGAATTTTTTAGAATGAGTGTTACGTTCGACAAATGATTAATAAATGTGAAACAATAGCTGACTTATGGTTTGGTTAAGTTAAAATGAAACAATGTCTATGGAAAAGAGCATTTTTGTTTTAGAAGACAATGAGAAAAAGATTGATCAATCCTGGAAAGGATTAAAGGAATTCAAAATAACGGATTAGTGGATTTAGAGACAACCATACAAGACGATTTTGGTGATTTAGAAATATAACTGCATGGGAAATGAATGGAAATTAATTAAACTAAGATAGTTAATGTCTACTAGTACTTAAATTTAGAGAAAAATTTAGAAATTGAATAAACTGGCTAATTTACTAAAACATCTCAATACGTAAGCACGATAAAACTTAACGAGACTCTAAGTGCCCCTGAATTACACAAAAAAGTTAACCTAGTATATTGTTTTGTTTAATTCCGAAAGGAAAGGAAAAAGAAACACTAAGACAAACATACAACATAAGTTATTTAAATAAGGATAATTTGCTGAAAATTGGGTATGAAAAACTTGAGACAAAAGTATGAAAACAACACATTAGGTAGTGTTTTTGGAGTTCCCCAGGGTCTTGAAAAGTACTATATAAATCCAGATCATTTATGATGGAATGGAATATACCTTTACGGACATAGTTACAAAACGGGTTCACATATTGTAACTGACAATTAAATTTGGCATGACACTCCATCTTCAGAGTTAGGTAAAGGATCGGAAAATATAAGGTTATAGTTGTAATTAATACAATATTTACACAAGAATGTGCATTTAAAATGTTACATACAGTTGAGGTTTGTGTAAATATGCATTTGGTGAAAAATAGTCATTGTAGTGCAAAAAAGAAGTTGTCAGCATTGTGCAAAACATATAACAGTATTTTATAGATAAGCTATGAAAATAAAAGGAAATTATTAAAAGGATCAATATCTAATTGAAGGCAAATAAACATAGACATAACATGTTGTTTTGCTTTAGAATAAGAAGATACGTACCACGCAATACATAAAATTTTGTTATAGAAAAAGATGCTGAGCACAGGGGTGAACGAATTAATCAGATAGATAGATAGATAGATACTTTACTCATCCCCTGAGGGAAATTCACATTTCCAGCAGCATCCCTGAGCTGAGAACAATACAATAACAATAACAAACAATAGTAAAGCCAAAAGAATACAATATACAAATACCCAGTGTGACGTGCAAATGCCCACTTTAGCATGTTATATAGAGTAACTAAATAGTGCTACGCAGAATACATATTGCAGTAAGATTCGGTAATGTCCAATGTAGGTGGTGTTGTTTAATGTACGTATTTTTGCGAGATGAAACTCATATCCGTAGGATAGAAAGTAATCCAAGTGTTGCAAGGCACTGATAAAGTACGCAAAAATAAATAAACAAATAAATAAATCACAAAAGTAGCGAAAATAACACGGGAGCTGCTGGAATGGCTGCCATTCGTGACGGCGCCGGAAGTAACATTATCAAATACATTTTTCCACAATTGGGTCAGAATTAAACCTCTAGGGTTTAATCCAGCCATTCATGTGCAGTAAACCAAAGGAGAACAAGAAATGGGATGGTAAAGTATTACAATAATGTAAATCCTACTACAGAAATTCTATGAAATTACTAGAAAACGGAATATAGAGCTTGAAAACCGGGACATAGTATATGGTACGGCTATAATTCTAAAAAAACCAACTACAGAAATTCTGCAAGAATACTGCTACAAAACTACAACGGCATTAATACTAGCGCTACAAAAAAAAAAAAGAAATGGTTGAGTTAAGTGCAGAGCGGACCAGAACTCAATCGCTTAACGACCAGTTACTTTTATTCAGCAAAATTGTCCAACGCTCAGGGAAAAAACAAAACAGCAACTGGCCTACAGGCAAACAGGAACTCAGACTAGGAATACTCATAAAACAGGCTTTTACTCAGAACGGGCAAGCCCTTAAGAAGGACACTCGCAAATTAGACGGTCGCCACGGCGACCATGCTGGACATGACAGAAATACTACACACGTGCACAGCTACAATGACACAGTTGTACCTCTACTTATAAGTTTAATTGGTTCTAGCAGTAAATATGGAATGATGAAACTATTGTAAATCGAAACACATTATCAATTTGAATCAATTGGATTGAAACGGGATTAGTCCGTTCCGAAGGCAAACGAACCTTGTTGAATCAACTGCAATTGCCCTGAAGGTATGCTGGTGTTCAGTAGGGGTTCATACATATACACAAAATAGATAAACATGAAATAAATATAATGAAATATAACATCATAACTGTAAATGAGAAAAACTGGGTGTGTCCCCAGGCTCGTGACGCCAAAAGTTTGCCCACCCTTGACTTAGAACCATTGTTTTTGGGACGATGGACTGGTGGTTAATTGCGCTTTTAATGACGGATTTCTTTTTAGGTTCTTTCTAAGAAGCAGAATGTTGGAAAAAAAAAATTTTTGAGCTGATTGTAGGCGATGATGAAATAGGTCGATAATTCTCTATAGAGCATGACGTCTCGTTTGGTCTCATGTTATAGTCTTCATAGTTCCATTCCACTCCATTTAGTTATTAGTATCGATACGACGACACACACACACGCACACTGCTGTCGTCTTAATAAAACTGAATCGTCTCTGCACCGCACAACACAGTGGCCACGATCACACTCTCAGTCCGCCCATACTCAGTCATCCCTCTCCTCAGAACGCCCTAAACCTTGCTTCCTTGATTGAGTAGAAGGACGTGTATAAATAGTGCAATTGCGATAGAAGACAAGTTTGAATTACTGAAATTCCGAGTATTATGGGATGAGTCAGACGAAAGAGAGACATAGATTGTGAACTTAGGTTTTAACTCAGGGGGGAAGTTGAGACATTCCGTAAAAATAAGTTAAAACCTAGTTTTTTCCGAAATTGATGAAAAATTGTCTTCTGAATAAGCTCTCCATATAACTGTTTTTTGAGATTCAAATTACGAAATTTGGACGGATAGAAAAATATTACACAGAAGAAATGTTGTAATATTACAAAATTTACAATGTTTGTCAAATTGATTAACAAAAATCAATTAAGATAACCATTCACCATTAGCAAATCGCCCACATTGAGAACATTTTGGGATGGTATTTTTCATTTTTGGCAAAATCATTCACTTTGAGCGTGAATTACCTGCTTTCTTTGCAAAATACTGTTATTTTGAACAAGTTTACTTACTGAAGAGATCATATATAGGTTATGATTTTTATAAAAGGCAAGACAAAGAGTGAATCATAACAATAAAAACGTCTTTTCTTGGGTTAAATTGACAATTTGACAATCTATCCCGGTCATCTGCCTCGAGGGGAATGGCCAACAGCAAGGTAACACATTGAAAATCAAAAGAAAATGCAAATAAAAAGTGCATACAAATTTTTTCTCGAATGTGATCAATCTACAAAAGAGAACACTCAAACACTCAAATCAGGGTAAATGATTCTGACAAGGATAATGGTTAAACTGATCCAGTGACTGTATTTAGTGAAAAAGCAAAATTTGAAATTTAGAACTGACAATTTAAAAAATAAATTGTTTATCTTCTAGTTAGAATTTTGGGATAGAATGCTCAAAATGGATAGGGCATCTTATAGTGGGGATTTTGATTTTCACTTAAAATAAATATAAAGACGTGCAACCAGTCGGAGTGCCGATGGACTACCAGAAACCAAATGTGTTAACGACAGTACAGACTAAAGTGACGGATAATATGCTAAACCTTAATGTGACGATACAGGCGAGAAGGGTACCGACACGCCAAAGTCCAGAAAAACCTACACCCACGGCGACAGCACTGAAGAGTGAGGTTACAACGCCGACAGCCAAAAATGAGTGCACGGCCAGTACGTAAAATTCGGGAAATTGTGTAGAAGAGGAAAACCATAACCCTAACTCGGTAGTTGTGTAGGCACATGGCCTCAGTGTGCACTGACTTAATTTGACTAATTAACTTAAATTTTTGTGGGCCCTCTGTCTTGTCATATGTTTTATGTTTGTTCAATGTTGTAAGTGTTTGTATTCTTTCCTGTATTCTTATCTTTCTTGTCTATATGGTTGTCCAGCGTTTAATCGGCCCACGTAACTGAAAGGATTAACAGAAAAATATCGAAGGAAAAGGAAAAAGGGAACAGTACAGTACTCATTGAGACGAGAAAAACGTTTTTAAAGAGGAAGACGGTTTAAAATGTATTGTTTTAGATAGAACCGATAGCACGTCTCGTTAGGAATCGAAAACGTTCGCTAAGGGTGTGCAACATGACGTCCGAGAGCCAATGGAGTTCCCAGAAAAATAAATGTTTTTTCAGTTGGAAAACGATGAATTTAGGGGTGAAAAGTCTAGAAAAATTAAGTTTGGTTATTTTAGGTGCTTTAGATTATGTTAATGCCAGAATAACACCAAGAAAGGATAGGATAATAACAAAAAGAAAAAAGGTTAACCTATTCCAGTTTTCAGTTCAAAATTGGAAAATTAAGGAATGTGAAGACGAGGAAAAATCCTATTGAGTGAATTGGAATGGAGTAATTTGAGAATGAAAAGCATTGTTATACGAAAGTAGTGGAATAGCGTGAGTAAATACTTTCTTTTCATTGAATATGGAGGAAAAATTCATTGAGTCGAATAAAAATGGGTAAGATGAATCATTGTAGATCAAGGCACGTCATTTTCACATTAAGTAGGTGAAGCTAAGATAGTAGATTGAATTGGTTTGGAAAGAAAAATGAAAAATAAATAAATAAATAAATTAGTGAGATGGTTATATGTCAATTTCCCATTGAACTAGTGGGCTAAAAAGCATGTGTTAGAGGGCGTAGGAGAAGGGAAAGTTAAGTAGAAAATGGATTGTTGGCAGAGCAAGTAAGGAAGTTACAAATACAGAAAGATAAAAGTTAGTAAAAGAAGGTAAAGAGGGGAAAAGAAAGTAGGCGTTGAGGAAAAGAGAAGAGGGGGAAATGCAAGTGACAAAAGAAAGGAATGTAAAGGGGAAAAAGTAATTAAATGACATATTTTTGTTGACAATTGGCCGCAGTAAAGAAAGCATATGTTCCGGGTAGACGTGTATAGCTAGATACCATCGGACAACCGAGAGGAATTCCAGAGGAATTTAAAGTTAGGAATGAAATTAAGTCTGGATTAGAATCGATATTGATCTGGAAAACTCCGAATAAGAACGCAGAATGGCTTAATTACATTTATTGATTTATTACAACCAACGACGTTTTATTAATTACATTAATTACATTAACGAGGCCTTTAGTGCAGTAGGAGAGCAAAGCGATTTTCTCTTAGCCAGTAAAGGAGGCGTGTGTCATATGATAAAGGAGGAATGCTGTACTTATATACCTTTATACACAGCCGAAGCAGGAAGCTTCACAAAAGCACTGTCGAAGATTCGTGAGTTGAGCAATGAAGTGACAGTAAATACTGAAAAGAACAGTATCTCTTTTGATTGGTTCTCGTCTACATTTGGGTACTGGGGTAGTCTGTTAGCGAAGGGGGAAATTTTTGTACTAACTGTCGTAATAATTATGTGTTTGTTGTGTTTCTGTGCCATACCTATTCTTAAAAGAGGAATGCTTAAGACTTTTGGAGAACAAATGACAGTAGTGGCTAATACTAGGGTGGCAGAAGCTCAATTAGCACAGTTAGTGATTGAATATCCAAGCCTATTCCTAAGTGAGGAAGAACAGATGACTCAACTAAATTCAACACCTTGAATTTTATCTGGCAACGTTAATAGTCAGTCTACATTATAATAAAAAATGGAGCATCTGCGGAAAGAGACACAAATGATGATCTGCACTAATAACAATATCAATTAGCACTATTGTTAAACACATAACACACTATATAGCACTAGGAATAACAGCAACAAATATATTGGTTTCTGATTGTGATTCTTTTGTTGGTATGTCACACTGCCGGGGAGCAAGCTGCTGTCTAGGATGGTCAGAATGCATCGTCGCTTCCGGGTTCATGGCTGCATGGAAACTGAGCGTGATGCCTGCTGGGATGAACACTCACTCCAACATCTGACTTCACGACACCCGTTGACGAATACGACAATGCATGGTCTTCAAATTGTTCACGGGGGTCAGGCCAAAGGCCAATGTGGATATCACTATCCAGTCATGCACTCATCTTGGAATGTATCGACGACTGTTACCGAAATTTGTTATCACTCACTTATCAGTTCATTTATTCATTTACCTTTATCACGTACCGATCAACCGTCGACGGTCCGCGTGTATAATCCAGTGTGTACGGATAAAGATAAATGAAGGGGGGGTTAGTGCATGGGTCAGATGTTTGGAGTGTTGGGGGTTTTTGTAAATGAAACATGAACAATGAAAGTTAGAATGATCACAGCAGGCTGACCGCCAGAATTTTATTTTTATTTTCGATTCGCGTAAACTCTGTCCGTGTATTGATGTCTATGATTTGTAATACTTTGCCACTACTCTATATTGATTTTCAATTTTAATTTCCATTCAAAATGGGAGTATAAACTCCCAAAAGGGGGGATAAGGTAACAGAAAAAAAAAAAAAAAAAAAAAAAAAAAAAAAAAAGGGGGGATATGTTGTGGCAAATACATTTGCAAATGTAGAATGGATTTGCATACATGTAGAAATTTAGAAAGACTTGCTTTTACGTTTGTGGGAAAAGGTCGGGTAGACATCCTTGAAGATACTCTTGGCAGACATTAAGTTTCCTTGAAGATAGCGTGCAAGGGACGGGACGCTCTGTACTTGATACGTGATACAGGACCGCCTTTTGGGGTGTACTCAATCGAAGCCTAATCGTCACTACCAGCTTTAAATACATTGTCATGTTCCTAGCTCTGTGAGATCTTTATTGACGCATCAATAAAGTGACATCTCCCTCCATAACGAAGCTGGCTCTCTGTCTATGTCTTTTATCCACTTATGAGAAGACTTTCTCTCGATTATCGGACCTCCAATTTCTACAACAATGTATGTCCCAAAAGAGATAATTATGCAATTTATTAACCTGACAGTATACATCTATCTAAAAACACGATACAATAACAAACACAATTCATTTTGAAATTAAAATCTTGTATAGTAGTGTTGTGTTAATCGGTCGATAAATAACTAACCATATTTGCTGATTAAAGAAAGGCAAAAGGTTTGACAATCCATTGGTCTTCCTGGACTAACTAACCTTCACTAAGAATAGTGATTACAGAGAGTGTCTTTTAAAAAGCTCTGCGCCTTATAAAAGTACTGAATGATTGATCACACTCTAACTGGGCCATATATTAGCTATCCTAAGTGTCAAGAGGATTGAGCAGTACAGTTATCGTTCAGTATAGTGGTTAACTTTTCGCGGTGTCCATACTTCGCTGATTTTAAATTGAATTGTCTTCAAAGTCATTCATATCAATCTATCATAACAGAGACCTCGCTCAATACGAGGATACTCGATGCTAGCCTGCAGCTAGCCAGGCACTGTCTGAATGGCTTTTTACACTGATAAAGAAGCCCTTTAATTTTTTTGTACTTTTGCATATCAATCAGTGCTGGGAATAACACTGTTATAAATAATGTCGTTACATAACAGCATTATTTTTTTCGTTACGGGGTAATCTAACTAATTATTTTTTCCTCGTTATAACGCCGTTACCGTTACAGTCAGAAGCGGTACGTTACTTTGGCTGTTTGGATTTCGCTCTCTTCTGAGTTGTTTACGTCACGTCTTTTCGGATCATGTCATCATTCAAAATAGCGACTACCACACTGAGTAATTAGATAGCGATTATAAATATGTTTTTGCTGAATGCGCAGAAGATGACAATAAAGACCATTTATTTAATTTTAATTCTGTGCTCTGCGTTTTTGTTTGTTTCTTTTGTTACAGTGGTATACTCTCAGTCGGCAAGGACGTCATCTCGAGGTAAGATTGACCCTTGGGGGCGTTTCTGAAGGGGCTTCACAGGTTTTCATGTTTAGCGGGGAGTTCTGTTTCCCATTAACCGCGATAACCGAACTGTGTTTTTAAAAAAAGAAGACCATTTCTGATTTAGTATTTTTTCTCTCTTTTTGCCATCTTCGTCAAGACAGGATTATTGACTTGCCCTTTCTCTCCCTGAAGGACCACTTCACCTCCCGCTGCTTCTGGGGAGCTTAGCCAATCACAGCTGACACCAGCTCTAGCTGGCAGCTCTTTGACCTGCTGCAGGTGCAATCAGCCCGTCAGGACCGCAGAGAACAGAGCAGGAGACGATTTCCTTCCGCAAACCGTTGCGGCACTCAACCCGAAGTGACTCTCGATCCATACAACTGCAACTTTCGCATTCAATATTTATAACTCTGCAGCTCCTCTCATATAAAATGTGAGCTTTACTGCTTTTCGAAATACATAATTTAGTATTGTTTAGTATGTTTTTTATATCATCGGATTTTCTGGACTCACAATAGTTTTCATAGGTCAGCAAAGTATACATGAAGAAATATTTAGAATTCAATAGAACATGTATGTAGTGCTACATTATGATTCAAGAACAGAAGAAAGGGGATTTGTTCTCCAATCTACAGAATATTGATCCAGTTTTATATATCTTTGGGCAAACCACGAAAGAATATATAAGATTCATCAGTTTAGTGTAAGGCTGAGAAAATCTATTTTTTACGAAAGATTTTTCTTGAAAACCCAGTCTCTTTTTACCCCTAACTTTTTACAGACATTAAAAGTATTCACAAAGACCTTTTTATTCAATAAGGCACAGAGTGTATAGTGTTCTTCTCCATAACTATGCATATATGTTCCACGCCCATGGAGACTCAAGAGATTTGATCTCAAAGTTGACGATTCGACTCATATACTCTAAAGCTGTGACTTCATCGGATAAATTGCAAATCCCATTAACACAACACATGAGGAAGCTACGAAACAGACGGCAATTAGAGTGAACAGCAATTGCATACAGCTCATTTCTGCTTCGAGAAATTGGAACTTTGCCAACCCTTTTGCTGAGGGCCTTGTGAATGTTTTGCCCAAATTGCATGCTTTGACCTGCCGCCGTTAAAACGTGCGTTCATTCTCTGCCTACGTTTCCTTTCAGGAATGCAATTGTGGCTTTTTGTCTATGTTTTGGGTTGGTATCATATTGTCTGACTAGCTCCTGGTTAGCTTCAGGGCTGGTAAAGGCTTCCTGTTTTTTTTGCCCCTGGTTAGGCCACGTTAACTGCATATAGTTTTGTTTGGCCAGCCAGCATTCCACGTCCATTTGACTATTCCCGGCCAGGTCTTCATTTGTTTCTGTAGCCGCTTTCTGTTGTTGGTTGCTGGTTAGCCTGGCCACTCTCTTCTGGTTTTTTGGTCCGCTAGCCTCACGTTTTTCTTGCCGAGACTGCATCCGATTTTAGTTGATCCGTTCCGGTTAGACCCCATTAGGTCTTCAAGTGTTATTTCAGCCGGTTAGCTCCTTTTGTTGTGCCAGTCCTTTGTAGTACCATTGCTGCATTCAGCTGCAGCACATTGCCTAGGAACGCTTCACAAAAATTACCAAAACTTGAATTAAAACACGAATAACCTCTTTGACTTATTAACACGTAAACCAATATAGCGACTGGCTTGCAAGGGTGCCGGTGTTATTCACATGATGTCACAGCTCAGGAAGTCGAAAATGAGACAGCCTGTCAACAAAATGCATTATCTAGGAGAATAATTTGAATACACTGATGCCGGGGGGGGCAGTAGCTCAGGAGGTAGAGCGATCGTCTTAGAATAAAGGGATCCCAGTTCGAATCCCGGCTTGTCCGTGTTACATGTCGAAGTTTCCTTGGGTAAGACATTGAACCCCCAATTACCCCCAATAAGCAGGTTAGCGCCTTACATGGCTGCACAGATCACGGCCGCTATTTGGAAATATGAAGCACAATGTAAAGCACTTTGGGAAGTCATTGACTCGAAAAGCGCTATATAAATGCAGATCATTTCATTTCAGATCATTTCATTTACATAGATTGTCGCATAAACCATGTACTATTCAGTGTAAGAGAGCAATTTAGAGAGCAGCCGGCTAATTGTGCGTTAGCATTTGGTGTCCTTGAATGGATAAGGATCCCAGCAATGATTAAAATAAAACCTTCACCAATGTAACAGTTCTTCATGAGTTGTTGATCCACCTCATCCCTTTCCTGACGTTTGCACGATACAGCGTCCGTAACAGTGGCTGCGAAGAGTTGTTAGCCTATCTGTTAGTTGTAGGCCGGACCAGCAGCAACGCTCTTGCGTTGTCCCAGATGCCGCCCGAGTCGCTTCTGGAACCTGATAATAATCCATGAAGAACCCGCTGATGATCACAATTTTGTTGCATTCTTCTAACAAGGCACTAAAAGCTAGCGGTTTCCGTGCTTCCCAGTTTGTTTTTATTCTGCATGCCCACCTCCGCTGACTGACAGCAAACACAGTTGGGCACTCAGACAGTCACACCAGTCTATCACAGTCGTGCACACAGACAGTCACACAAGCTTATCACAGTCGCGCATACAGACAGTTACACCCAGCCAACACAGAGCACCCTCCCTAATATGTCCCCACAATGTGCTGCCTAACAGAACACAATGCAAGATACAATATCAATGACAATAAAGACAGAATCAATTCTGTTCAAAAGCCGCGAAGGAGTGAATCAGAAGATTTTTTTATTTTTATTTATATTTTTCCCCAACCCCACATGTCCTCATGTTGTGCTGGAAGATGAGGAAAATAGACTTTTGCTGTGCAGACTGTGACATTTGTTCTCATAACATGCTTCAGTCTCCAGGTTGCAAAAGGTCCTTCACTACCAAATAAGAAGCTGGAGCAAGCAGCATATTTCATTCGGTTCTGGGAGTCCTCGTCTTTGCAAAGTGACAAAGAAAAATGTTGGCGGAAAAAAATATGTTTTACTACAAATAGACATGACTGTTGAGGTTTTGTAAGACAAAGCAACACTATGCTTTAGTGCGGCGAAAACATGGTGGTTGGATTTTGTTAGTCCATCTATGTTATGCGACTCCTTTACCATGTCATGTAAAACACTTAAGTCCTAAGTAGTTAACAGTCCAACTCGTGTAAAACTGTGAGCTTTTTTGAAAAGTTTGAACTTATAATAACTCAATGTACGAAATATGGGACAGATTGCACAAAATGTGCTCAAATTGCACATTGTCCTCAACAATTTATCATATATGAATGAAACTATATTTTAATGAAGAGTTTCATATTTCATACGGATAATGTCATAATCCATTTGTGCAAAAGCAGCAATATTAACTTTTAAAATTTGGCTGGTGAAACATGATCTCGTTGATTTAATATATCGTACAGACTAAGAACGTGCTTTAAATATCATTATCTTCTCATGGAAAAATATTGTGCGGGAATGAACACATTCACAAGTATTTTTAGTCTTCTTTAGTCCACTTGAATGAATGGAACTTTATTTCGAACATAGGAAAACAAAATAAAACAAAACAAGTCAAAAAACAAAACAAAAACAATGTTAACGTAACATGCCCAAAAAGGAATAGGAAGAGGCATATGCTAATTTAATCCTACCCCCTTTTACTTCTTTAATAATTGTGTTTTACAGCTAAATCTCCTGTGTTTTTACACATAACAAATACCTCATGAATGTGCATATTTACATTCTCCGGATTTTTGGAAATAAAAAACAAAATGTACCATTTGCCAAATTGTTCTACTTAGTTATCTGACCATCAACCAAACACAACATACATTCACCCAACAATTTATGCGCGCTCGTTTCTTGAGGAAAAAATGAACAGGAAAGCCAACATTTTCACACGGGGGCAGATTTATTTTCCCTAACAATTTAACTAAGTGTACTCCATCCAAGACGACCGAAGTGATGTTGGAGTCTCTGGGCAGCCTTTTTCTGAAGTCCTTTATCTTCCTCAGATTGGCCATCTTCTGTGTGCCGGCTCCTCCCGTTGGCGTGCCAAGGAAGCCCAACGTGGGCTTCACAATCTCATAGACGAGCATCTTGATGTCTGGCTTCCTCAAAACAACACCGGGCCTTTCTGCGTCAACAGCGTCTGGGTGTGCTGATTATCTTATCAGCATTACGTCTCGTTCCTGTAAACAACCTCTTCCACCATTTATTCCTGCCCTGAACTTTCACTGCTCATTGAATAAAGGCACAGTCAGTAAATAACTATATCATTAAACTCAATAAATGTAACTTATATTCAACCGTATAAAATCCTTTATAGTCAAATGTATAAAATGCTTAAGGATGTACAGTTACTTCATCATCGTCATCAACACCATCACCATTTTTTTCACCATTTTGCCCATCATCATCTTCATTGCTGTCTCCATACATTTTCAGCATACAATATTAAAAGAGTATCCATTATAAAAGCAATAATTCTCATTGGTGCTCAGGGTGACAACTGACTTTTTTGTGGTGTGTGCTGTCCATTACACAAAATATCTTTAAACCTGCTGCTAGAGAATATAATGTGAACTATGAGAAATGTATCTAAAAGCTATAACGAGTGGTGCACCTGAACAACCTTATTTTACTCTTTCACGTTTTGACCAGACATAACCTGACATTAGCGTAGTTTTTTATCAGTGATTAATATTCTTGTAAATCGTCTCTGTGATTTCAGTTTTTTTGTTGACAGCGAGTAACAAAAGGAGATGTGTTAATTCTATTTAATATTCATCAAACTTGTTCCCCCATAAAAATGGCTACTATAGACTTGGATATGCTAAATGGAGCCGAAAAACAGGTCGTCAAGACCCAAGACAACAACAGCTTGTGTTGTTTTTGTTTTGTGGGCATTAGACTCTTTTGATGGATGGTGTGTCCCAGATCCTGAAGGAAAAGAAGCAGTAGACCACTTGGCCAAACATGAAAGCCCTCTTGCTTGGGCACTAGTGGGTTTATTGGTCACAGTTCAGAGCATACTGTTTGGAAATTGTATACCAGTGTGTATGTGTCCTTGTGCAAAGAGTGCTTGAGTCATGCAACGATAATGGCTCGGTTGTGCCTACAAAAGAAGATCAAGGGAGTTTGGCCACATTATGATCTCAGGTATGAGAATTTGTCCTAATTTTTCATGTGGGTGTATTGTAGATCTAATGAAAAAACACAAACCAATCCCGTAGAATGACAAATATGCTTGAGAAATGTTATAAGAATGTAACAATTCCTGGAAAAAAATGTCCATCTGGGTATAATCAAAGAGTGGAAAAGTGACCCGATATTGTGGCGACCAAACCCACAAGCTCTAAATGAGTCATGCTCAGCTGGAAAAGGAAGTGGTACCAAGCTAACATGTACAAGTTTTTAAAAAATGGCATTGCTGTATCTGAGATCCAGAGTTTAGGCAAACCACAGGCGCATTTGTGTGAGGCCCAGCTCCAACGTTGTAAGATGGGGTTGCCATTGAATTCCTGGATGAAAAGTAAGTACTTCCACTCAAACTTTGGCAGAACCCCAAAATCACATAGACATTCCTGAAAGCCCCTCAACACAGTCCCCCAACCCACGAGTACCTAACTATTGAATAAATTGTTAAGGACAATAATTGTACGGGCCATAACTAAAGCTGAAGCTTTTAGTCAACATTAGTCTTTTTAAAGTAATGTTGAAAAATAAATTGTACACCTTATTGAGAGTCATTTGTATGGCACTCAGGGGTATATAAGGAGAAGTTCCAGGTCAGCCCAAATTAACACTCAGATTTCATTTTCATTTGTTCAAACGAGAAAACCAAAATGTAACCCGTTCAAAAAACGGCATCGCGCTTACATACAAAATATTTGGAAGATCATAAAGAGGTTCAGAACTGAGAGACCTAAAATGTTGACAACCGTAATACTACTAAAAAAAAATTTCTAAGTCTTAATGCTAAACATAATCAATGTGATAAACCTCTTTTGAGAGATGAAAACTTTAACTTGCTTTATTTTAGCAATTGCGGATATGAGCATGAGCTCTTTGGGTTACGGCTGTCAGTTTCTGCACCACCTAAACGTGATATGGGAACATTTTTTGGGATACTCAAGCTGTTTGTAACACAGATTGTGTGAGGGTTTGTACAGAATAAAGATAATAAATATGAGGGTGAAAAAGAAAAACTCAATGTGATATCACAAGTATTTGCTTTTTTCTTCGAAAATGCATTAGGATATGTGCATGTAATCAATGAGACCCGACACAAACAAAGCTTTTCTGGAAACGGACTTTGTCAGGAAAATGTTAACGAATAAAGAACTGATGCAAGATTTAGGGAAAAAGGCAGGATAAAACACAGGTATTGAGTTTTTGTTTTTTCGTTTTTTTTTTTTTTTTCAGTTGTGGAACTGTCAACCGAGGTAGTGAGTTATAGATATATTCTACACTTTTATGAATTGGTTTTTAATAGTTTACTGAGAAAATAGATTAGTAAAATAATTAGCTTTGAAAACAATTTCCAAAATGTCCCAAAAACCAGAGTCACATTTGTATTTTCATACAGGAAGATGGCTTTAGACAACTTTCAGTATATTGATGTTGTACGTGATTTTTTAAAATAGATGAATACATAAAAAAGACGCTAGTTTCTGGCATAAAAATCGGTGACATCGATTGCAGAGTAGAACAAATGAAACTAGTATTTGGGATGGAATTATTCACATTCTTTCATGTATTTAAGTGGATCCAATTGATGCATAAAAGGAACAGTCAAACCATACATAAACAAGTAAGTCTTATAGTTAATAAAATACAGTACATGAATTTTGCAATTCAATCTTTTTCTAGCTAAATGTGCCAATAAAGAATTTATCAAGGAGCCAAACCCTGCTCTACTTTCTATGGATGGCCCCTTTAGAAAGATAAGAGAAATACTGTAGTACAATAACCTGGACACAAGGCTGTATTTTTATGTTTTTATGGCAAGTAGATTTAAGAATAAAGAAAATTGGCGCTCTCTTCTATGTTTTAGTGTTTCCCTGACAGAAACATAATTGTACGGTCTTAAGGTTCCTTCCCAGCCGCTTCCTATATGCTATAATTAGATGAGAGGTTTCTGGCAGCCTAAGCTGACTTTGGAAGCCCTTTCTGTGTGTGCTCTGATCTGGGACCAGATTTAGAACTTCCCCTCCAGGGGACCATGACGTTCTTCAAGGTGAGACTTTTGATCTGGCATTCTGTGCCTCGGGTGGTATTTATCTGGTGGGTAGAACCTGCAAGCCAAGAGGGTGCCCAGGAGACTCCACATCACCACAGCCATTAGGAAGGCAGAAAGGTAGTAAGAGAATTCAAGTTGGAAAAACACTTAGCAGCGATAGAGGCCTCTGAAACACAAACCTGGTCCAACAGCTTTCTTTGCCCCTTTCTCAAATAACTCCACCCTCTCCCAGATACTCACAAACACGTCTTAAAGAGGGCACAATCGCCGCAAAGCAGCATTCCCATGTATGAAGTGTGCATGTGGGCGAGGATGTGAGAAGGGTGGGGTTGCGGTTTTTCTATAGAGCCAACGCAAACAGTCCATAAAGAGGCCCTGCCACTCTTCCATTTTAATGTAAATGAGGCTGACTCTGGCTGGGGTTTAAAAAACTCTCTAGGGGCCTGGCGATTTCCCCCCACTGGGGTCACACGCACACGCAAGAAAACTACGACACAAAACTACACACGCCCAATCTAAGGCAAGAGGCCCAGATAAAGAGCTCAGAGAGCCTGTCAGAGTGTCAGCTACCATTAGGCCAAAGGCTGTTGTGTGTGTGTGCGCGAGCAGGCGTACCATTTTTTTTTAGATTGCATTCAGTGCGCACACTCTTTTTTTTCCCACACACATCCTCCCAGAGCCGCCCTGCCTGGCTGACATGCTGTTTGAGACAAGAGAGACGCACAAAAGACAACAGAGCCGGGGTGAAAAGACAAACATCTCCGACATTTCCTACATTGCATGCAGCGGTGGCCCAAAAAGACAGAAAACAAAACAGAGTTTAAATGATTCTCGATGGGGGCGTAAAAAATAAGGAATTCTGACAGGATTAACTGCGGAAGCAAACAAGGGAAAAACAAAGTGATGTGCTTAAGGTGTGAAGCTCTGAACGTGAAATACGGTTGATTTTTCATGCATATTATGTCACATATCACTACATAGGACTACCTCGAGAAAGGCATAGCCAGATGAGCATGTTTTGCATGGTGTCAGTGAACTCAAATCAAGTCACAGTAAACATAAATGTTATCGCATTGTTATCATGTGAAAAATACATATCCTATCAAGTACAGCCTGATCCCGTGTATAACATGCAACCCTAATTATCTATTAAAGAGCTGAACAAAATGTAGTTTAATATTTTCTCTTCTCAAACTAAGCTGAGCATTGTAAGTGACAAACATTGTTGAATACATAAAAATCATGTATTGACAACGCAGAGATGAGGCGTAGCTAAGGACATGGTAATTTAATCAGATATAAGACGTCACAGCAGATGATTTTTTTTCTTAAATGTCGTCTTTAATGACAAATTTAATCAGTAAATACCTTTTCCTCAGATAACATGCTGTGAGAGGTAGTGTGAGATCACCCGCCCACCCCCCACCTCCTCACCCTTTGTGCAATGGTATGCCCCAGCGGTAGTGTTGCCCTGTGTGATGTCATGTCGCACACGTGGAATTTCAATGCAGATTTCTTGAGCATTTGCTCTCTACCTCGCTATTATTATTACAGCTCATACACACATAAACAGCCTCATTTTTACATATGAGACATTGAGAATTTTTTCTCTTAGATTGTCAACGCGAGTGATATGGATATTGTTACTAAAATATTCCTTAGGTGTCTTTTGAGTCGAGATATGTGGTTGCATTCAATGTTATGCGAATGTGGTCGGCGATGTCTTCGACTGATGATAATAAATCTAAATATGTCACCCCAGCCCTTGTTTAAAATACACACCATCCCAACCTCGAGTTCTTTTTTAGGTAAAAAAAAAAGTGCAATATAGTTTAATAAATATGGTCCCTTTTGTTTGGTCAATATATTCTTTATCCTCGTAAAATAATAACAAGCAGATTACTACTGAGTGCTATTTCTACTTTTACTAAGTCATGTTGCTTTCAACAGTGCTGCGATCCCTGCACCGGCAGGTTATTTTACGTAAAACTGGCAACAGAGACACAATATTTTCCAACACAGGAAGCACTGTGTAACTTAAGGAGTGGCACTGACGATTTAGCAAGATGAGGAGTAAACAGGAGGAGAAAAATAGTTTGGAGGTAATGCCTAAATCTTCCTAACGCGTGCCCTGACTCAGCAGGGGCAGGTGTGTTTTGCAACCTGACGCCCTAACATGTTCAGGCAGCAATACCAGCACTGATTCCTCCAAAGCCAGTTCCTTCAAGATGTTATTGTTGTCATTGTCAAAGTTGTAAAGGGAATTAAAAATAACCATTTGACCCAAAGCACATTGCGTGAGTACCTTCACAATTTGGGAGTGTAAGTGTATGATAATAGTTGACGATCACCTGTTTACTGTTAAAGGAAAAGCCTTAGGATTAAATAACTCTCAGCCTGGTAAACACGACCCAGAAACTCATTCAGCATCTCAACCATGGAATTTCAACTTCTAAAACCATAAATAACATCCTGCAAAAAGTTTGAGTTTGGCTGCAGTCCACTTGTGTTTTGAAGGAATCTCATCATTTTCAAAAGAATATAAACAAGCAGCCCACAGAAAACACACAAGCTGGTGTAACTGAGACGCACCATGACAGAAGGCTTTTGGAGACAGCAGCAAAACCATAACTTCATTAGTGTGGTGAGTCTCGTGAAAACAGTTTCTTTTTCAAACCATTTCAAATACCGTTATGTGTATTGCAGTTTCGAGCGGGTTTGTCTCAAAGATGTAAAAGGGTTTTCCAGAAAGTTTCAGAGAGTGGAATATACGTATGTTTTTAATATAGGTATATTAAGGTATTTGTCAAATCCCTTCTGGAGGTCCTACAAATCAGTATACTTAAAATCCTTTAGCATGTGCTGTTATTTGTATTCTCCTACTCTTCACCTTTTGTCTTGTCAAACTTGGGCACCCAAAACAGTCAGGTGTGCTAACCGCTAGGTCAGCGCTCTGTTTAAGTCCACCCAATGAATTAAATTTAAATAATATGAATCGTCGATTTCATGAAAGTAGGGCGAAGATGACACAACACTAATGGAACATTGCACTGTAATGCAAAAAGTAGGCAAAACTAGGAAAAATAAAAAGCAAAAAAGTATTAATGTTATTACATCATATTCTGTTATTTGTATATTTTAGCTGAAAAATAACAAAACAGATTGCTATATGATTTTTTTTTCTTCATTTAAATCATATTCTTTCTTATTAGAATTCTTTTTAATAAAGTGGTAAAGCATTGAAGATTCACTCTATGTTTATTTTGCTGTTCTCGTCTCAATACATATGAAACAAAATAAGGATCTTGGCCACTTGGCAGATAATATTCATCAATTTAAGTATCAATTGTATTTCAATACTTTAAATGAGTGAAACTATTGGCAAGTTGAATAATATTTTTTTTTCATTCTAGATACATTGATTGGTCCATGTGCGTCCTCAAATTTGAGCAATTCGTCCTTCATAATTTATCCTTATAAGAATGTCAATATAAAATCTTGATCTCAATGATAAACTCACAAACCCCACTGAACAGTTATTGTTGTCATAAAAACTCATAGTAAGGTTGGTCTTGTAAACACCATTAATATTTTATTCATCCATACGGCAAGTCAACAGGTGTTTCATCTAAAACACAGGATGCACGTAGATTTCGGGAAAACCCAACTACCCTGGAGCATTCACTCTGTCTTCATGTTAGTGACACACAGCACAGTCTCAGCCTGGTGTCTAATCACCACTTGAGTTCAAAAGCATCAAACCACAACCCAGACCCCTTCAGGCAAGATTTGCAAGTCGACAGTCAGGATATTTCACATACACACACACCTCGGGTACTCATTATCGTGTTTATCCATCTCCTACTGTACGTACGCTTTTGTCTGTGTTAGGGCTTGGCTGCGCATCAGTCACAGCCTTGCATGTACGCACAAGCGCATACTGGCAGACCGAAACCAGGGAAGGGGAAAAAAGTCAGGAACACAAGATGCAGCAACAATTATAGATTTGTTGACGATGTCATGCTCACGTGAGCCAGCAGCTTGTACCCGTGTGATGCACAGAGCGGCCTTGTGAGTCTTTGAGGGATACACAGGGCTTGAGACTAGTTGAGGAATCCATCTTTTGGCAGGAAAACATGGAGGGAGTTCGCTATTCATTATGTTCAAAACTTTGACCTCAAGATCACAAATCCAAAAACAAAAGTTGGCAATACTTCACATAAAAATGTAGGTCTTCAATTTGGATACTAGAGAGTTCTGCCAATTTGGGAAAAAAAGCACAAACAACAATAGGAACACATACTCACAATAGCATGTCACAAAATAAATCGGCATAATGGTATACATTTTCTAATTCCATCCGGTTGAGTACAAAAACCCCTCACTACTTCGTGCTTCGGTTATGACTTGTTCTCTCGCGAGACTTTAATTTAATTGAATTGTCTTTATTGTCATTGATATTATCGTATCGGCCATTTTGTTCAGACAGAGAGCACACAGTAGTGCTGCGTGGGGCAGGTTGCGTGTGTGTGTATTGGGTGAGCGTGGCGCAACTGTGATAGGATGGTGTATGCGGTCAGTCAAGCAGCTGAGGTGGGCATGCGCAGTCAGCGTCTCCGGATCAGAGAAAACTCCGAAGGATGGTGTCTCGTTAAGAAATTCATCAATCAAATTGAACTTTTAAGAGTAGTGAAAAGAGCGCAAGGAAACGCTTATTACCGCGGGTGATCCGTGGATTATCATCGGGTAAGTGAAGCAACTGACGCAGAGTCAGGAGGCAATAGCGACTGCTACAGCTAGCTAACAACTCTCTTAAGTCTCCCCTGCCGAGACACTATTTCAGCAATAACAGATCAGTTAGCCATGAAATGGATAACTTGGAGCTACAACTCGTGGGATACCTTGCTACGTCCGGTACGGTAGTACTTTAATCATCGCAGAGACTTGGCTCAAATTGAGGGCACCCGATGATAGAGCCCCGCTGGCCAGCCGCTCTCTAAATTGCTTCTTACACTAAAAGGAGAAGCACTCCAATATTGTTCTACTTTTGAATAATGACAATAAAATCATCAATTCAACTGTAGTTATGTGTTATCATTTCTATATTTATGGTTGTTATTTTGTTACAGTGGTATACTCTCAGTCAGTAATGACGTCATCTCAAGGTAAGTTTGCGATGCTACTTCCGGATTGTCACTTTTTACGGTGGTTCCGGTCCACATTAATCGCAAATGCGATTGATCTGTGTATTAGAATCAGGGGTCACCAACCCTTTTGATGAGAGCTACTTTTTGTTACTTATTCATGCAAAGGGCTACCAATTTAATACATGTTTCTTAAATAACTTACAATGCATGTCATCATGTTGTTTTCCTGGAACGCAATTACTTTCCTCGGTAACGAGTTCAATAACACGTCATTAATAAAGATGTGTAACAGGAACCCAATGCGGCAAGCGGGAGTGCAGAATTTACGGTAAGAGTCCTGAAGTTTGGTCTTTTTATTTGTAAAATTATTTCTGCAATACACCATCCCTGTAGAAATAAAAAAACAGTTATGGATATTACCCAGAAATGGAGGAAATCTTTGAGTGATTTGAAAACAAAAGACAAAATGGATATGGAGTGTTTCTTCTGTGTGGGTTTGCAAGCTCTCAGGATTATGCAAGCAAAGATATATGAAGGGTTCACCGCTCCCATAGGTTTGTATACATGTATGTATACATATTCTTTTTTTTACTGTGTATTTTAAACAGTTTTAGCAGGTCGGCCTTATAAATGAAGTAACTAGTACTGGTAACCAATTACTTTGTTCAGTTATACGCCCAGCTTGGTACTATTTAATAACCAGGTTGAGATTGTTTAAATTTCAAGTTAAAATAGGCTTACTCAACCACTAAAACATGTCAGTAGAAATCAAATTCCCTAGAATGTCGCGATGACCCATCACTGGGGCAGCAGTAGCTCAGGAGGTAGAGCGATCGTTTTAGGATTAAGGGATCCCAGTTCGAATCCCGGCTTGTCTGTGTTACATGTCGAAGTGTCCTTGGGTAAGACACTGAACCCCCAATATCCCCAATAGCGCCTTACATGGCTGCACAGATCACGGCCGCTATTGGGAAATGTGAAGCACAATGTAAAGCGCTTTGGGAAGTCATTGACTTGAAAAGCGCTATATAAATGCAGATCATTTCATTTCATTTCACTGTTGAACCTGTCCGTGGGCTACTTAGGTGGCACTAGGTTGGAGACCCCTGATTTTAATCATAACATTATTATTATACTTGAAATGAATACTAAATAATTAATTATTAATGATTAATACGAATGATTATCGCTATATTTGAATGAGTGTGTGCTATCAATGCCTTGATAGTTGTTTCAGGAGGGTATGGGGGCAATCTGCCCCCTTTCTTAAATTGTGTTTTACTCAAAAGACTGCATCTCTCTCTCTCTATCTCTCTCTCTCTCATGGTCAGCCATGTTGTCCCTACACACATACAACTTGCTGTTATTTCACAGGGTCCAGATGATATTTTGTTTGTTTTTTTAATTTATTGTGATTAAAATTCAAATAAACTGCTCTGCTCCAGTGCTTTTCTGTCCCGGATTTTGAATTGAGTCTCAATCCAACATAATTGACATTATTTTCTACATACAGTGGAACCTCGGTTCTCGACCATAATCCGTTCCAGAACCCTGTTCGAAAACCGATTTGTTCGAGCACCGAAATCATTTTTCCCATTAAAAATAATGTAAATCGTTTTAATCCGTTCCAACACCCTGAATGTTTACCTTGAATGTTTAACGTAAACATGAAGCTAACCCAGGATAATCGTACGTTCGCGTTATCGTAATCTTCCGTACGAAAGATTCCCCTAACACGAACGTGTAAAAATAAAATAAATCAGGTCGTTTACAAGTCATTTAGCACCCGGGTCTCCACAACAAGTGGGGAGCGGTTCATTGGAAAGGGGGCTCCATTCCAACACCATCAATTTTGGGCTCCGTTCCAACACCCTGAATGTTTAACGTAAACTTAAAGCTAATCCAGGCTAATCGTACGTTTGCGTTATCGTAATCTTTTGAATAGGATTTTTTACCTTTGTGGTGGTCAGCAGAAGGCGCTCGCACACCTCCTTCATATTTGGCTATTATTTCTTTCTTAAATGTAATAGTTGTACGCACTACTTTTCTTTTGTCACCTGTAGCAACTTTGCTGCTTGCACTGACTTTCTTCGGAGGCATAATAAGGGGCTAAAACACCCGTATGCCGCTCAGCATCGCACCCTAGCGTACGCACTCACGCAATACTGGCGTTCGAACTCTGTTTTCTTTGACCGAACAGCGAAGCAAGAATTTCTCTACATTTTTGGTCGGACACTGATTTGTTCGAACTGAGAGGCGTTTGAAAACCGAGGTTCCACTGTAAACACACATCCTATCGTTTACATATTTGTTTTTTGAAGAAAAAGAAACGAGTAAATTCTGTATGAAAACTATGTCTAAATGAGAAAATATATCATAAGCAGGACATCCTGTTAGTTTTGGTTACGGCAGATTTCTAGGAACGCGTATATGAAATCCTTCGTCAAAAAAGAAACATGTATACTCTTGTGCCTGTAGACAAATTTGAGTGAATAACCTCGCAAAGTTCATCTCCTTGTTTGGTGTCCTCGCACTACTCTCAACTGTCTTCTCAAAAGCAATCTAATTTTCTTGTCACGCACTCCTCGATGTTACTTTGCGCTAACCTCAAGGACTGATACATTCTGTTTTAGTTGTATCAAGGTCAAATTTGCTCCTGATGCACAGTAGATACTCATTTGCATATGATTCTAAAAAACATCATTTAACTTGCATTGCTCATTTCTAGATGATAATTTCAATTCAATTCTTGAGCATAATTGCTGCCATATGTTCATGCAACCTTAGTGTTTGTTAAAGGTAAGGAACATCGTTTAAGGTGTGATTAAAATATTTAGAGTAGATTATTTTCTTTTAATGAACAAAAAAGCACAACCCTTTATATTTTTTTTACCCACCACGCCTATCTACCTTTCTCTTAATTTTACCATTATTGTTTCGTCCGCAGAACACATTACGCTGGAGGAAAGTAGTACGGGGGGTGGGAACTTAGAGTTATTTCACTTGGCGATTTCTTTATTCTAGGTTGAAAATGGTAAAAGTGAGAAAAGGACTGTTTCAAATACAGTTCAAATACCAACCCAAACACAAAAAAGAAACGTTTATTCGAGTGCATTTTTAGAAAGTCACGTACTTGCATGCACAACACGAGCAGCTTGACCGAACTGCAAGGCTGATTTCAGCCAGAAGATGGCATCAGCAAGTAGAATATTTTCATATTACAAACCCCACTTTTAAGACGTGATGATGTGACACTGTCAAGGATGATAAAAACCGAACACTTCCCCTTCTGTTGGGTACCTGGAGATATTAAAGGGATGAGGTTACTATGAAAACCGAATCTGACCAAATATGTACAGCACGTGTGGTTGAAGTTTGGAATTGGGCTTGCTGAAGTTAAAACAAGAAGATAAATTGAATGTAACTTTCATTCATGAAATTAATTCTTAACCAGATTTCAGTGTCAATATTAATCTGGTGTAAAAACTAGTCACTTGCGAGAGTGATGGTCAGTATCGGCTCCTGAGTATCACAGCGAATCAGATAGAGTGTCATGAACCGGAACAGGAGGAGAACCCAAGTGCGTCACGTTTCTCACACAGGCCTTTTATTTTACGGTAAATGGGGCAGTCATGCACGTTAGACCGACGAGATCGATACCATTTGCCCGAGCAGATACCCGACAGATGGGGTCGATACCGGACAGGACGGGACAGACAGGACTGATGTCAAAACAGGATATCGAAATTAAACAGGACAAACTAGACAGGAACGAAACTGGCGATCAATAATATACAGGACAAAAATAGACGGGAACGATATCAGACAGGAAACACTGGCAGGAAAATGGACAGAGGTAAATCCCACGTCTTGCGGGGCAGAGGTTTGTTGACGGACTGAGAAAGGGTGAGTGAGAGCACTGTGCTTAAATAGAAGGGAAGTCAATCTGTCAATGAGCCGCAGCTGGCGCCACATGGACGGGGCCAATTGGGCGCCAAGGCAACCGTGACATAGTGACATTATTGTATTGGGCCGATTTTTTTTTTTTTGCTGTGTCAGCATGCATTTTATTTCAATAAAATAACCTTGAGTTCCTATTGCTACAAACAAGCTGGTTCTCTTGAAGGACTAACAAAACACATTTAAACTAATTGCATTACCGTTACTTCAAAAAGGGGGCAAATCTAATAAAATAGCAGGTGAGGTTTGTCAAACCCTTTCAATCAGTGTGTGATTCTTTCATTTTTTTGTCTAAGATTGAAAATAAAAAATAGGGAGGAATTGGCTCAGTTTTGAAAAAGTCAAGCTTTTGGGAAAATGCATCGGACACCAAAACTAAGTGGTGCCTCAGCTTTCGGACCTAATCCTTTCCAGGTTGGAGGTCGAGGTCTAATTTGGTCAAATTCTTAATTTATTTTTGCATTGAGAATAAAATTGTAAACTCAATAATCTGTTCTGGCCCATATGAAAAGTCAACTTTTTAAAAAATATAATGTGTATGTAGCCAGAAATCTAAACACATTTGATATTGAAATACTTTTGATGTCATATGCGATGGGATCCATTATTTTTCCATCTTTTTATTAGCAGGAATCTTCTTCCAAAAAATAAGGATTTCACTGCAATTAAACTCTTGCTGAGGAACAAATTCTTTAGCCCTCATGTACTAGGCGAACTAATATATATTTTGTTTTAGTCTGCTCTCTGTCCTGAATAATAAAGATAAACTTCTTAGGCACTCTTGGCACTTCATTAACGACTCAGTCGGTTCTCTGATTACTTCTCACTCTAACCTTCAGAGTGCCTCTTCATAACTCCTTCGCAGAAAAATGACATATAAGTGGTGCAAAAATGTCCTCTCGTGAAAACTCACCGCCTCTTCATGTCTTGTCACACAATGGATAGCAGTTCTTTACTTCAACTTTTCAAATCGGCACAGAACCGCTTTGAAAGTAAAGCCCTTTCATCACTTTTCAACATCCCCCTTGTTGTCTGTACCCACACTTTTCTTTTTCAGATCATCATAAATAGCTATCGTAGTTCCGAAGAGTCGAGACCCACGAGACACGCGGTTTGGCTTGACTCGGCCTCCCTCGGCTGACCGAATGCCGTCTCAGCTCAATACAGGCTGTTCATAAGCTAAAATTTGTTTGAGAGCAAAGGCCATTTCTTTTCTAGAAAATTTTGGTCGAGGCTGAAGTTGGCCGATGGTGGACACATTTAAAAGCCAAGGCACCACTTTAGCGCTAGTAGAAACTGTACTACCCGTTAGTTGAAATTTACTCCTGCAGCCCAAGACTGGGTAAACAAATAACTTTCGTTTAACATTGGTGGTGATCACAACTATGATGACAACCTTTAAGTTATCAGTATGAGCAGTTTTAGATATATCAGAATCTTGACTTAACATCATTGCTGGGGTAGCATTTTCAGGAACTCTGAGGTGGGTTTTATCGGGGTGAAGGGGGGTTCATAGTATTCCTTCCAGTGGGTTATTGCCTGGTTAGATATGTTTGTGGCCAAACATTTGTTTCTTTTTTACGCCCAACTGCCCCCTATGTTGTAAAGTGATATCCCGGTCTCTGTATCAAATTCCTGTAGAAAGGGGTCTCTGTACTCAATTTTGGCATACTCAAATATAACAAGCTAAGAGTAAATCATGATTTTTTATTTGTAGTATTGAAGAATCAAAACTGATTACATAAACACGTAGATTGAGCCTTTTAAAAAGTGTGCTCTTACTTCTAGGCCAAGGTACAATGGTAGGAACTTGACAAATTTTGCTGTGCATTATCCAAATTGTTGCTTAGGCAACTACTGCAGCCCGAACCAACAACACCTCTGTTGGTGGTAGATGGTAAGTCAACTTATTCTTTTTCCACTTCCTTCCTTAAAGAAAATTCATTTTCAGGACTCAATGAATCGAATGATCCATCATTATACACATTCACTAGTGAGACTGGCAGTATCTTTCTTTTGGGCAACGATGCAAAAATTAGCTGAATTTACAATATCATACAAGTTTGGAAGAGCAGAAAGAGATATTCAAAGAGAAACCGAGAGAAGCAGTGAGAGAGAAAAAGCATAATTTGCAAGTGCAAGGCTCATTGGTGTGACTTATCACCTGCTGCTATCTGAGGCTGCAGTTAAATGACCCAACTTATTCCTCCGGGGTGGACGAGAAGGGACGGAATTAGCAGACATGTACTGAGAAGCATCCATTTCTGATGCACACACACAGACATATGCATATGTTTATATCGATATAAAATATACACGGCCATATGTCATTTGTCAGAGACCATTTTGTTCCAATTTTTTCACCTTACTAAACAAAGATAAGGGGGAAATGATTCGAGAAAAGGTGACGGTGAGAGAGAGGGGACTAGGTATAAAAGTGAAGTGCAAGAGAAAAATGCATTAATCTTGAAGAATTTGCACAGCGGAGAGGCTCAGCAGGGGTGAAACATTATTTAACATGCAAGATAGTGCTTGTCTATAGCCCCAGGTAGGATGGGACTAAAGAGCCGAGCAACTTCAGCACTCCATCCAGAAGGAAAATTGCAGAGAAAGGGGTTTTCCTTCCAATATATGCTGTTAATTATCATATATCCCTGTACTTTACTTTAATCACTAAAGTTTAAAAAAATCAGAAGGAGAAGATAGAATATCTTAACAAAGTTTTTCTTTTTCCTCTTCAGGCCAAACACCTCAGTGTTGGAATTGATTTCATTCCTGTGGGTCATAGGTCAAGTCCAACTGCGCTGTTTTGACTCTGAAACACTGAAACATTCTGCTTCCTCTCTTTTAATCCTTACCAGCTGTGCCGGCGTGTATTTGTGTGTTTAATGCACTAATGTGCGTGAAGCTAACTATTACCCAAACAGGAGGCTCAGTTGTTCAAAGTGGCCCCGACCAGAAGAAAACTACCAACCTGTGAGAAACATAGGAAGTCATTATCCACTCAATGGCAGATGGAGGAAATAAATGTATTGGGATATTCATTTGTGTAACAGCAGTGCAGTGTGGGGAAATCAATCTTATTAAAAACGTAGTGCTTAATAGAGTTCCATTAAATGAGCTCTGTGAGCTGTACGCAAATGGCCACTTCAGAGTAGAGAATGCATCGAGAGGCTGCACTGTTTTCACCGGGACAGAATTCAGACTGAATAAAGTCATGCTCCATTTTCAGCCAGTCCTGACAACTGCTTTTTTTTCCAGACACCTGATACACTAACACCCCCCACCCACCAGCAACCCCCATTTAGTTGGAGACACACTTGAAGAGCAGCATGCATAGGAGAGGGCTGGTAAAGGGAGTTGTTTTGGAGGACTACGCAAGAGGTCAGACAGCAGGATTGCACATCTGTCCTGTCATCACTTGGCTGCCTCCAGTGTGGCGGAGTGTGTGTGCCAATGTGTTGGAGTCAATGTATTTGAAGCCTTAAATAATAAAAATTGACTTAACAAGAAGGGCTAGTTGGAAATAAGATAACTGAGTTTTGTGTCTTTAAATGGGATCTGGCCTAGCGTTGAGCCCCTGGTATGCTAGAAACATGGTAGAGAACAGAAAAAACATACTCAGTACTCGACACAGTTCAGAAAATCATTGGATGCTTTCTGCCCAGCCTGGAGGCATTGCCGGCTTGCAATACCACAAGAGAGCCAAGAACATTGTAAAGGACTCCTTTTAATCTCGCCACCACCTGTTGCCCTCCGGTAGGCGCTCTAGGTCCCCCAAGACAAGGACTAACAGGCTCAGAGACAGTTTCTTTCCCGGGGCCATCACAACAATTGTGTAAACCTCTTATTTCTATATAAAAAGTTTAAACTCATCCGGGAAGACATTTTTAATAAAAATCCCGCAACTTCGTCCTACTTTAAAGATTCGGAAGTCTGTGTTGGCGGCTGTTCAGATTTTTTCCAGTTTAAGGGATGTGTCGCTCTCTCATCTTAAGTTCCTGCAGAGAGCTCTTCCTCGGAAAATGCTGGTCCACTTGTGACTCCAAGAGCCAAGAAGAAATCTGCAGGCTCGAAAGCATTCTCCATCCGGGTCCCGGTGCTGTGGAATGCTCTCCCTTTCGGAGATAAGATCTGCAAATTCAGTGGATGTTTTTAAGTCTAGACTTAAGACACACTTCTATTCTATAGCTTATGAATGATGCCGACCTCATACTTTTCTTCCCTGTCCTTTCAGCCTGCCAGGTTGACGGTGAAATGGGTGAGAAGGATGTATCACGATGGGTCAGCGAACGAGCACCTTGACCTGAAACATGTCATCATTTTCATCAACCAGCCTGCTGAGATGGGAAGCTGCGCCGTTGCTGTCATGGACTCTTTGGACAATTAAGAATATAATTTATGTTTTCAAAATTGATATTCAGTATGTTTTGTATATTCTTACCAAATGCAACATCTATTGCAGCCTGGTCATCCTGGAAGGGGGTTACCACTTGTGAGGCCCGTTTTCAAGGTTTCTTATTTGCCAGCATGACAGTTTCAGATGAAGGTATGGTGTAATATTGACCTATCCAGTCCTCTGAGAAATTTTGTGATTAAGGGCTTTACAAATGAAAAGTAGATATTGCCAGTTACATTGAAAACAGGTGGTGTATGGAATACAATTATCCCTCTCTGTATCACGGTTCCTTTTTCACGGTTTCAACATTTTCAATGTGCATTGTATTCTGCAGCAGACAGCACACAGCAAATGCTGTCACGGGGGCAAGTCAGGGAAGGATTTGTGTGTGTGTGTGTGCATCTTGCGCGACTGTGATAGACTGGTGCATGTTGTCAGTCAAAGAGTGAGGAGCGCCACAAGTCACTGTGTTCACCAAAAAAAAACTGCCAAGCATGGCAACAGCTAGTAGTCTATCAGTTCGTTACATGGAAAAGAAACTCGTCAGTTAAATCAGAATCTGAGGAATATAAGTCGAGCGCAAAGAAATCCTGATGACCAGCAGCTGTTCCCTGGATTTTTATCGGGTCCGAGAAGAGACTGAGGCAGTGACAGTAGAGAAACCAATAGCAATGACTGCCCCTCTTCCTTGCAAAGGGCATTCCACTGCCGGTCCCCCCGCCCCTTCATCTAGACCACACGTAAAGCTTTGTGTGGTACAACTACCTCCATGATAATGCTCATACTAAACTCACATTGTATCTTGTTAATATCATCTTATTTAT
The DNA here is from genome assembly GCF_059441175.1 of Urocampus carinirostris. NCBI lineage: Eukaryota > Metazoa > Chordata > Actinopteri > Syngnathiformes > Syngnathidae > Urocampus > Urocampus carinirostris. The sequence goes on from NC_142352.1 coordinate 34,525,183, forward strand.
CTCATTACTCTATTTTTATGTTAAATTACTATTTGACTGTGTTTTAGTGAGAGTCAGAAAGAGTTTATTAAAAGCTATTTATCATTGACTTTGATTCTTATTGGATGTCAGGGACAGGCCAATTAGTTTCTATTTATTTTATATCGAAGAATATCGTTATGTTCACGGGCAATTGGAGCTATGACCATGATCCTATAACAAACGAAGCCCGTATAAAGACGTACCACAAGACTCTTCTTTTTTTTTTTTTTTTAATGACCGATAAAATTTTTTTTGTTTATTCACAGATTCATTCATTCATCATCAGAGAGATTTCTCAACCCCATGTGCATTTCGGACTCACGTACCTTTTCCCAAACTGTTGTCCTTTTCCACTGTCATGTTCCTCTGAAGCGCTGATTATTATATGAGGACACAGACAAGAAAGTTAAAAATGGAGGGAATATTTAATTCTTAACTAGTGCTGCATTTGATCTAATCCCATCTCCTTCTAATCCCCTAAAACGACGTGACATCAAAGCTGCAAAGTAAGCATGTTGGACTTGATCAAAACTGCAGTCTTCAAGTCTGGAAAAAATTAACCCTATGACGTCTGGCGGAAAAATTGGGTGCAAGAGGAAGAGATTTCCCTGTTGGCTCGTGCTTATTAGGCTGGAGTAAGTAGGCCCTGCTAGAGCTTGTCTGACGGATGACCTAGAGAGACAGGATTACCTTCTCCAGCTGCTCTTCTAAACGCTGCATCCTTATTTATGTACAGGTCGCATGGGCTGGATTTTTCACTCTCTACCACCAACTGGACAAAGAAACAGAATCAAAATAAAAATCAACCTATTGCATGCTTGAATACAGTCACAAATTGAGACAGAAACACTTGCAATTCTGTGAAAGAGTTTGTAATCTTCACCTGCTTTAAACAGAACCCACATTCTTGAATAGTAGTCCTTTGGTGGATAGTGTCACTTTAGCCACTATCACCACGTTAGCTTTTAATACTAAATAATTTAGCAACTAATTACAGGTTTGCAAAATTTAAATACTAAGTCTGGGATTTGTACACCTTTTTTATGGCGAAATTATAGCACTTTTTAAGGACTTTCAGATTAAGATAAAGATGTATACTCCCAAAATGTCAATACATCTGACCACACAGTTTCCGTAAATATATAAATAAAAGTATTTAGTAATGAGTTGGAGTATTTTGAAAAGGGATATAGTACAACTGAGCAAATGACTTGAAGAATGAAACAAGCCAGTGGGGGGATCATGTAATGTCCAAAATATATGGATGTTCAGCAAAAAGTAAATAATTATAGCTATGAGTAGTGTACGGTCGTGAAAGATTGCAAGAGGAGCAGCTAAGCAGATGTACAAAATGGGCAGTCAAGTAAACATGTTAAAAATCAAAAAATTTAATAACAGATGTGTGAATTACCAGTTAGGTAGGCATGCTATGTGTGAGAGCGACAGATGAACCGTCTAATGGCCAGGGGGACAAAAGATGGACAGACCTGGACAGACCATCGCACACTGGAGGGGTCCTTTCAAAGCCAAGTTCACAATTTCTCCAGTACCATTAAAATAGATATCTTGTAGAGCAGCAATTATATTTGTGATGTACATATGCGATTTTTAATCTTGTGTATCAAGACTTAAGATTTCTAGATCTTGAGTAAATTGCAAATATCTTTTTTTTTAGACAAATGACTCCCTATATAAGTGTTGTCAGTCAATGACAGTAAAATTCATTTTCACTTGCAAGAAGTTCCTCCCATTACAATTTACCACTGGGAAACGCTACCTTAATTTTTGGCATGATCTATAATCGACGTCCATAACTGATACCTGATAATCCTTGCACTTACACACATTTAGTAGTGCCCTGTGTAGGTGTAGCATTCACCTGTTCTCTCGGGTGTGATGACGCTTTATAAGTCAATGCTGTACAAACCAATGCCAGCTGCATTTAATCGGGAGGAAAGATGAAATGCAATGGCAAAGAAAAGCCACCAGTGTCCGTGTCATTTTCAAGCAGACTTGTTGGGCAGAAAGGATTCAAAGAGAGACATATGTTGTTAACGGGATCAGGGAAAAAAACCAAAAAGTGCTCCTCAAGAAAGGAAAGGAGATGGGCAAATAAAACACACTCCTTGCGGCTGAAAAAAATACCAAAGTCTTACAGGGCACTGGACAAGCGTCAGGGGTTTGCAGACAAGGCCCAGAACCTCAGAAGCGCAACAATACCACACTGGCACTCATAAGCTGTAGTCTGAGCGCCTGGTGGAATGCTGGGATCTCACAGTCTTTTTGGCAACAAACATGGCAACGATTTCAAATCATTTACAACCACACACCCAAAATTCAAGCACTTTGAAATCCTTGAAAACATTAAAATTCAAGCACTTCCAAGGATTTCAAGCACGCATACAAACCCTCTAATACTCACTCTAGAACAGTGGACACAGCTATTAGAGAGTAATACTAATTGTGCTTCACAATGGCTGGGCAACATAACGATATTAGATCATAAAGTATAACAAATTTAAAGATCGTTAGATCGTCTTTTGTTCCTTTCGTTCCAAGCCTGTTTTTAATGGATATTTTCATCAACACAACCACTAGCCGCATTTGTAAATATCATTGCTTCCGTGGCTAGCTTTTTTAAGTCAAGAACACCACTTAAGCTCTTAATGATAAAAACCTAAGCAACTAAAGCCAATTTCACAGATTTTAAATACAAATACTTATGCTAGTATTGTGGAAAGGCTTGGGGAGTAACAGAATACATATATAATGAATTCCATTACAGTTACAGAAAGAAAAATCAGGGATTTTAGTAAAAACAAGGATACTTTGCAGAATACAAATTTTGTTAAAGGGTATATTTACATGTACAAAATGTACGATAAAATAATTTTGTCCGGCATAATTTCAATCACTGCCGCTAAAGAGACAGAGAGAGATGCACACATGAGTGTGCATGCATTGTAGTAATGTCGTTGTTCAGAATCCACTATACGATCACTGAACTCATTTTTTTTTTTGTGAGAATTTTTTTACCTCATGTTAATAATTATTGTAAACAAGCAGAGCTTTTTTGTTTGTTGGAGATTTCAACAGTGAACACTTGGTGTGTTTAAAACAAAATTGGGTTGTTAATGTGCTCTTAATGTGAACCCAAACTGAGCATATCTTGAAAAAATATATGAAAAAAAACCTTGGAAAAAATATATAGATATTTTCGCTTAATAAACTATACCACGTTGTAAAAAAGTTTGCTTTTTTGTAGGACTACAAGGAACAACTTGACACTGGTTTTCTGTAATGTTTTTTCAGTTATTTATCATTCATTTATATATTAAACAAAATGTATCCATTTTATCTAAATCGTCTTCATGCTGTCTTTTATTGGCTAATTTGGTATTGAAGTAACACCAGTAATTGAAAGTAATCAATGTATATTTATATTACGATATTCGGATTACAGAAATGAAATGAACATGACTGATTACATGTTTCAAGAGGTAACCAGTAACTGTATCAGATTACATGGTTATGGTAACCCTCCCAAACCATGATTGTGGACATGATCACTCGACGCTAATGCTCGCAACTTTGCGAATATTCCTAATGTTTAACCGCAACTATTAAAAATGAGTACTGTTAAAAAAAATTCTGTAGTTCAGTGGTCAGCATATCCGTCTAAGACGCAAAAGGTTCCCGGTCTGAGACCGGCTGGAAACATTTGTTGGCCTGGAGAGGGATGGGCACCACCAGGCTGTACTTGCCCAAGATACACCACAGGAAATGGTGTCCCTAATGCCCTAGTGGTTAAGGGATCCAACCCAACCTCCTAATTAAAATAAACTCTGTCCAGGATGTAGATACATTTTCCAATTCTTTCTGTTGGTAAAACATGAAAGGAAAGTGGTCAGTGATGTGCCAATTCATGGCATTTTTTAAAGAATCTGTAAATTGTGATATGCTATGTTTGGGTAGTATTCACACAACGATGATTTAAGTCGGCTCTGACCACTCCTACAGTGGCACAATCCTCTCTATCGTTTATTTGGGGAAAATAAATACAAATTTAGAATTTGGTATAACAGAGCAGTTGAACGCGGACTATGTGTTTTGAAAAAGCAACGGGATCAGTCATAAGAACAGCAGGTTTGTGGTCCACTGATCGTGTGCTTGGTGTGCATGAACATTATGATGCAGTTGAAAGCATCTGCATGCAGATGAGCAACTTGTGTGGGTGTGTTAACCAGTCAATATGGTTCAGTGGATTCCAGCATACATATGTGGCCATCCCAACCATCCCCCAGATAAAAGTCTAAAGCCACTTGCTCTACCTCTAAAAGACAGTAGCTGTGTTTACATAATTTAGATTTAGGGGGGGTAAAATCTCGATTAAGAAGAATTCCGACCTGTAGGTTTTTCGACGAAGAGTGATATGCTTCCTATCTCACAATATCTCAAAATATTGTGAGAGGGTTACAGACCGCGCAGAGTACGAAGATGAACGTAGAAGGTGAGCATGAATATGGAAACATTAATGGGACAAGGTGTAATATTTGATAACTAATCGCGTTGTATTGTGTAGCACAACTGAAAACTGTTGCTGCAAAGTGCAAGGAAGATTTCAAACTACGGAGACTCAAAGTGAGAAAACCACACAATTTTCCTTTTTTTATTTGCCTGGCCTTTCAGAAGGGTTTTGTTTTTGGTGCGTACCGGTAGTAGGAGTAAATGTTACAAACAAATACCGAAATAGTCTGCAGTGTTGTAAATGGATGTTCACACATTTGGGGCCTTTTATTTTCTCCACCAAAGTTTGTTGGCCACCCCTGTGGAGCAGCAAAGATGCCATTCGTAGCATTTAATGTGTTTTGCTGACATGAGACATTTGCTGGCCCCAGATTGAACAAAAGTCCCAGGATAAAGGGCTTTTCCCTTAAATCCCAGATAGCCTCCTAGCTCCAAGGAAGACTTAACTGGCGACTGGCAGCCTACATTGGAGGTGGGATCTTCTTTTTTTTATGCCTGGGCTTTTGGACTGGGACTTTGGCGGAGGGGGTAGGTAAATATTTGGGTCAGCAGTAGAGGTATAAGTGTGCTCCCCTTGGCAGGCGAGGACACCATTTGGAGTCAGCACAAGGGCCGAGCGCTAAATAATTCCCTTGGATTTGGAATGAGCTGTGCTGGCCAGGCTTGCTCTAAAGATTAAATATCATTTAGGAGACGGTACATTCTTTGAGCGTGTGTGTGTGTGTGGGAGCGGCATAATTGGCAGCGTGCAGCTGCCCTATGACTTTAGTATTTGTGTGCTCGTCAAATGTCCGGTGCTAAGGTCAGAAAATGAGAGCGAGCTACGCTCCGCAAGAAGCTTCTACCCGCACAGCTGCCCGCCATACTGTCACCGGTGCACACGCCTGCACCTGTTTGTGTGTTTTTTTTTCGTCCACGCATAGCATGTGTGTGCCAGCGCCACACCGGAATAGACCAAACGTGAGAGCGTGTGAACGCAGCAACCTTTGTGCTGCTTCCTTTCCTGGTGATACTTCAGCCACCTCGCCCCCCCTCATATCCTTCTCCACCCTAATTCAAGTCATATCCTTCCTTCCTGAAAATGTCCACTACTATGTCAGCCCATTAGCGTCATCTCTGGCGAAGTGACATGAATAATCTGGTCAAGTCTTAAAGGTTATTCCAAATTCTTAAACATGCAAAATGTGAAGAAACAGGAGAGGTTTTTTTAGGGTCAACACACCTTTTTCCTGGCCAAATACGAACATTTTTAAGGACTCTACCAGCCGATTTCCCAATTACCCCAGTACTATTAAAAGAAGAAATTCGGTGTGAATCAATCCTTAGCCCTGTTGTTTGAGGTCACTCATTGCTGCATGTTGGAAAAAGAACCAAAATTTAATAAGTCCTACCCCAAATATTAAACCAGCAGCTATAATTGAACGAATGGGACATAGAAAAGGTTTCAGTGACCCATTTCATTAGTTTTTGCTGCGTTTCTGGTTGGTCTATTTTGTATCAAATTTTCTTGTTCTTTTTCTTACTCACAGCACTCAATGACGGCAAACTGTAGAGAAAGGAAAGTGAAAAGAAGGTAAAGGAAAGGAAGTATAACTTATGTGTGAACTAAGGTACTGTAAATATGAACTATTCATCTCAGCCACCTATTTTGTTCATTTAACTTGCCGTCATAAAAAGTATTTTACCTATTACTTACCCCTTATGGACAATTTTTGTGTAACGCTGATCAAAAGAACCTTTTTTGGTGTGTTTTTCCTTACCCACATGTAGGTTTTAAATCAGGGAATGGTGTAATGATAGTTTGTAGTTTGCAAAAGTCTGTGGTCTGTGCAGCCCTTTGAGAATCCGTGTGATTAAGGGCTCTACAAATAAACATGACTTGACCTGACATTGCTAAAATTAAGACAAAAGCAGATAGGTATTATAGTTAAAAAACATAATGGCTCTTTGAACCTAGATGGGCATTGTAAACACATGCTTAAAGGTGGTGTCTGAAATTTGAAAATGTTCTACTTGTTGACGTCATCTTCTGGCTTACATCATCTTTGCAGTGTCTGTCAAGCTCATTTGGTGTCGCAAGTGCATGTGCATTTCTAAGACTAAAGAGTCATTCTTTTTTCATCTTTTTTGCCATTTGGGTTGGTGTTTAAACTGTATTTAAAACAGTACTTCTCTTACTTTCACCATTTTCATGCTACACTAACAGAAAACCTTGAGCACGAGCATAAAATCACCGCCCACTCCTTTCCTGCTTCTTAATGTGCTGTGAGTCCTGAACAGCTCTGAATATATTAAGATAAAAGCAGAGTGGCACGGCGGAAGGTTTTTTTTCCCCCGAAAGGCTCTTTGAACTCAGTTTAGCATTGTTGACACATAATTAATGGAAAAAAATCTACTTTGAACATGAGATACTGCATAAGAGCAAACAACATTAAAATTACCATATCACAAGTCACATTTTATTTGTATAGCCCTCAATCAACAAACTTCTCAAAGGACTGTATAGGTTACAATTACACCATTTACTGATATTAAACCAACATGCGGGCAACGAAATACTCAAAACCTCAGCAAGAGGGAAATAAGAAAGCTTGAGAAGGGGCCTTACAAGTGGTAATCACACTTTCAGGATGACCAGGGTGCAATATATTTAGCATTGGGTAACACACAAAACACAAAACATAATGAACATCAATAAAAGAAAACAATAGGTAATATGTTGGAATTTGTCTAGAACGACGCCTCAAGCCCTGTAAAATATTCCAAGAAGTCCATACCAGCGAAGACGCTGCTCTCTTTGCCGGCTGGTCGATGCAGAGGTTGAGATGCTTCAGGTCCAGATGCTGGTCGGCTGACTCACCTTGAATCGTCCTTCTCCTTCGTATCACCACCAGCCAGGTAGTCGGAAAAAGACAGTAAAAGAAAAGTATGGGGTGGGCATCAATCATAAGCTATTGAATAGAAGTGGATCTTAAGTCTCGATTTAAAAACTCCCACTGAGGTTGCAGATCTTATCTCTAAAGCATTCCACAGCACCGGGACCCGGAAGGAGAACGCTCTCGACCCTGCAGACTTCTTCTTGGCTCTTTGAGTCACAAGTAGACTGGCATTTTCCAAGCAGAGGCTCCATGGAAGAACATAGGGGAAAATCAGATCGGAGAAATAAGAGAGAGCAATTCCATGCGAACATTTGTATGTTGGTAAGAGAACCCTAACGTCAGCCATTGCAAGTTAGCTTATATAGGAATGATTTGGTCAAACCTTCTTGTCTAACTCAAAAGTCTCACGGCAGCATTTTGAACCAGCTACAAACATTCGATGCTAGACAAGCAATACATTACAGTAATCGAGCAGAGAAGTGACCTGTGGCACTTTGGTAGACGCTTAACAAGGCACATAGATACCGTAAATTCCGGGCTATAGAGCGCACCTGATTATAAGCCGCACCCACCACATTTCGGGAGGAAAACCGATTTTGTACATACACGAGCCGCACCTGTATATTAGCCGCATGCGCCCAACGCGATACAAACACGAAATTAACCCAAAAACACAGCTGGCAAAATGAACGGAAAATGATACCGGTACTTAAAATTTAATGCAGACCTGCAGAGTCCGGGTGCCCGTTGAAAGTAATCCAAGGAAAAAAGTGCATATTTCCAAAGATAAGGGTGGGAAAAATATATATCCACTATTGTCGGCCGCGTACACAAAGACATCTCACCTTTACTCCACTTCCCGTCAGCCCGCGTTTGCCCCGCCCCTTCTTTCTCATTTGCTCGTGCCAAACATCAGATTAAGTTTCTAAAATAAATACATTACAAAAATATACAGTTGCAAATACATATTATACATAGTTACACATATTTACAAAGAAAGACTGTACACCGAGAGTTTTTAAAGCTTTAATAATAATATTATAACTTTCATCCCAAACCGTGCCTGTGAAGGGTAGCAAAACGCTACTAGCAACACGCTCGCGACAAAGTAAACAGCTCTGTTAAAAAAACATACCGTACTTGTAGTAAGCACGGTAAACCGTGCTCATCTTCCTCCTTATAGCTGATGTCATCAAAGTCGTCTTCCTTCAGTATGGGAAAGAGATTTTGTCATATAGACGTCGTCCCACGCTCCCTTATTCAAAAACACATTGGCATCACGCTCGCAAAGTAAAGTTTACGTGCGGACTGCTCGATTGCGTTTAGCTTGAAAGTTGCGTCATGTGCCTTTCTTTTTGCAATTTGCATGATGAGGATATCTCATCTCATTAGCTGCACCGCTTATCCTCAGTAGGGTCGCGGGGGTGCTGGAGCCCATCCCAGCAATCATCGGGCAGTGGGCAGGGGACACCCTGAACTGCTTGCCAGCCAATCGCTGGGCACACGGGGACAGACAACTCACTCGCTCAGTCACACCTAGGGACAACTTGGACCGGCCAATGCACCTGAAATGCATGTCTTTGGAATGTGGGAGGAAACCGGAGTGCCCGGAGGAAACCCACGCAAGCACGGGGAGAACATACAAACTCCGCACAGTAAGGCGGGGAGCTGGATTTGAACCCACGCAGGAGGTTCCCACGACCTCAGAACTGTGCCGCAGACACGCTAACCACTGCGCCGCCGCGCTGCCATGATGAGGCTATGTCTACGCTAATTTAATTTGTGCACAAGCTAAGAAGTTGCAGTCTAAATCTTACCTTTTGTACTCGAGCGCCGCTGGCGGACGTTAGAATAATTACATAAATTGGCCGCATCACTGAATAAGCCGCAGGGTTGAAAGTTTGGGAAAAAAGTAACGGCTTATAGTCCGGAATTTACGGTAGTTTCTTCTCCAGGGCCAGCACCACTGTAATCAAGCACACGTGAATGTAAAAAACTATATATATTACCTATGTATTGACAAATGAGCATTCATCTTCTCAAGTTATTTAAGAATTAGATTCGCTCCTAAATGTCATTGCACTTTTATATTGCACTATTGTTCTGATGCACTTACAACTTGGGCCAGACTCCAAGTACTTGCAGTACTTCTTTGTAAATATTTTGGCCTTTTTATCCTGACATCCATTTTGTCTTATTTTTCTCTTTTAGCCTTCACTTAGAGTTTATCCTAGAGTGCCATGTTCTGAAATACCTTCCTACCCATCAACACGCCCTGCCAATGCCTAGTGCGCATGCACGCGCACAACGCTTATAGCGATTTGTGCCTTTGGAAGTAACAAATACTTTCAATTTTCATTTTTATTTAGTCCTATTAGACTTGTTTACTGCTTCAAAATACGGTTTTCTGATGCAGCTTTTAAGCCTGGTGTGTTTTTCTGTGGTAGCTTTATAGCAGTAGGACGCCTCAACAGGATAGGACATTTCGGCAGAACATGTCATGTCTAATCTTGAAACAAACAACGTTCCCCATTTTGTTATCAGTGACAAAAGAGAAAAATGGAAAAGTTGGCACTTATTAAAACAAATTTATTTGCCCAGTCTTCTTCACAAAACTGCTCAAGTTCCTTCAGGTTTGAATGATGATCGTTTGTTCACAGCATTTTTCAGACCTTTCCACAAATGCTCTACAGAATTGAGGTCTGGGCTTAAGCTTGGCAATTCTAACACCTTTATATTATTAGTTTTAAACCATTCCATTGTAGATTTTGCTTTATGTTTTGGGTGATTGTCCTGTTAGGGGTGAACCTGCGCCCCATTCTTACGACTTTTGCAGAATCTGACATATTTTATTGCCAGAATCTCCCTGCATCTGGCTCCATCCATCTTTCCATCAACTTTAACAATCTCCCAAGTCATTGATAAAGAAAAGAAATCCCATAGAATGATGCTGCCACCACCATGTTGACATTGGGATGTTTTCAAGGTGATGTGCAAGGTTACTCTTAGACCAAACCTAATGCTTTGCAGGCAGCACAAAAAGTTCAATTTTGGTCTTATATGACCAGAGCACTTTGTTCATGAAATGAAAATGAAATGATCTGCATTTATATATTTGTTATTTGTGTCACCCATGTGCCTTCTTGCAAATGCCAAATGAGCCATTTTGTGGTGTTCTTCCAGAAATGGCTTTCTTCTTGTCACTCTTTGATAAAGGGCAGATTTATACAGAATACAATTGATAGTTGTCTTATTCACAGATTGTCCCACCTTATCTGTCTACGCCTGGAGGTAATCTAATGTGATAATAGGTCTCTTGGTTGCTTCTCTAATTGGTTTTCTCCTTGGACCAACAGTTTAGATGAACGGCAAGGTCTTGGTAGGTTTACAGGTCTTTTATGCTCTCTCCATATATACATTATTGCTCGCACAGTGCTTTAGGATATATGAAAATGTTGACAAATCTTCTTGTATCCCATACCTGCTTTAAACTTTGCCCCAAATTCATCCTGGGCTTGCTTGGTTTGTTCCTTAGGGTTTATAATCATGTCTGTTCACTAGTAGCATTTTCACAGACCTCTGAGACCAGCAAAGAGCAGGTGCATACAAACTGAGACTTAATGACACTCGGTTTGTCAGTCATTTTAGTTGGATCATTCAGAAATCATAAGGGAACTTCTGAAGTCAGTATACTGAGCTGAAAGAACAGGGGGGCAGTATTTTTGTTATAAATATAATTTAAAATGCTGAATTAATTTTGTTTCACTTCATATCTCACATGTCGTTGATTGTTAGAAAATGTTTTCAGTTTTTTTAGCTTTAAGCTGAAAGCCTAAAATGTGGCAATATAAAAAAAGTTCTTGGAGGTACAATGCTATCTTTAGGCACTGTATGTGAATCATTGCAGGGAAACCTGTCCTATTTTGATGCTCAGAAAATCCAAAAGTGGGATGTGATGTCACCAAAGATTTGTTAAACAAGTATTTTGATCGTTTAGACACTTTTCAATTGTTTTCACTCTTCTTATTTGTTTGGTGAATAAAGAAGAAAGCAATAAATGATACAGCACTATTGCCTACCATGCCTTGCAGGGTTCACAAATTCTGGTTATGCAATGTGAGAAGTAGCACAGCACATTTTTACCACTCTTTTTGACACTTCATTTAACAGTTTCCCTCTTCTGAGGAACTGTTCAGACTATTGCATGCTTTGTTTACTTGCTGAGCAGAAGTTCAATGTGTCAACACGAGACCTACTTTGCATTCATTCATGAAAGGCAAATGCTGCAAACATCTGCTAATGGGTGAATGCATTGTGCTTTGGTTTCTTGCAACAATATAACTTAGGCATGATTTGATTAACTTTTCCTTTTTTTGATTAAACTGATACAAATTAAAACACAACATGCATACTGTAGATTCATTGATACAATGTAATATTTGACTTTGATAGGGACTTGAAGGGAATGTCAGTTTGAAAGCAGGCCCCAAGTAATTTTCAGTGGAAATATTCTTCTAATGAGGTCAAGAAGACACTACATTACAAGCACATCATTATCCATCCATATTCTCTTTCTTTCACATGTGTGTGCATGGTGATGACCAGGTAGATTAAAACATTTAGACTGCAGATGAAATGGATCAATTAATAATGGGTTGGAAATGTCACTTGTGTCCGTTTATCAAAAGCAGTCTATGTTGATGCGGTAGCTTATCATTGGCCGCATATTACTGGCAGCATGAGCAATGAATAAGATTAGCGTTCTCATTTTCCCAAAGAAAACTTTGATAAATGAAATTACATTACTGTGCAATTTATTTCTTACATTTTCATGCATCGCCTTGAGTCAATGTGACAGTCAGCAGGATTGCATCAAAGTAATGTCGATTTTGTCATTTCCTTACATTTGGAGCAGGGACGTGTTTTCACTCAGTAGATTCTCCCCTCCCCTTATCTGCAAAATGGTCTCAAATGAAAAACGGAGGCGGGAACGGCAATGCGAGTAGGCAGACCACAGGTCATTTCACCACTAAATATAGTTATATTTCAGCAGTATGGCCAGTGTGTTTATCATGTTGGCAGCAGAAAACGTGTCACCTTACTGTAACCTCTGCTGATGAATATATATTTTCATAAAGTGGATACCCAGTCAAATGTACAATCCGCAGGGTAAATGCTACTGGGGCAGCTTGACAGTCATTCTGCGCATTCTGCCCCTTTGCAGTAAAATGCTGGACCATTCACAATGTGCAACTGACTGTCACACAGAAAGTCGACACGCTCCCATTTGACGTTTGTTATGAGGGCCACTCTGCAATGTCTCTGCCAGGCAAAGCAGTGCCGGTCAGTTTATTTTTCCAAATCATAATCAGAACGATTATGGCTCAGTTTTGCAACCCTTCATTACCCGTTCTTATAAAAAATACATTATATTGTATTTCGTTATAATATGTGCCAGATGATTAGTTATTTCAAAATCAAAAGTACAGCGTGTGTTATTTGACCACCAGATTCGCCTCATAGTGCAGTGCAAATCGAAAACGAGTGCTAAAAAGCACTAGGGCGAATACAAACTTTGGAGACTTAATGTGACTAAAGCACACCATTTTACTTCTCATTTTTGCACAGCCTCTTTAAGGCTTTTAGGTGCCTGCAGGGGCAAGATGGTGGACGGTCAGATTAGCTGCCTTTATCATATATAAAACAAATGCTAATATCTCACCCTACAAGTATTTTTAAAATGCACCTTCATATGATAGAGTATGTATTATTATGTTTTAACTCAAAGCAACAGTGTGTATTATTTAGCGCTTCCTAGTGGTAAAAAACAACCAAAAAAATATTGGTTCAAAAAATAAGCCAAGATGCATGAATTATTACATAAAAGTGAAATTTCTAGAATATTTGTAGGTCACGAAATTTGCATGTATTTCACATAACCTGAGCCTCACCTAAAAGGAAATGACATGTTTGTCTGCCATCTTGCTGCACCGTCTTTAAAAACTGATTTGACATTTGCGTTAACCCAGTGATCAATTTATTCTGTTTTGTTTCCGTTTATAGCACTGGAAACCTGCAAAGAAGAATGAATAGGATGTCATTTTGTTATTTTGACTGTGCACTGGTTGCATGATTGTCACTATCAGCCAATAATGTTGCTGTTCTTTGATCCCACACCCTTTAGGGCAAATCTGATTTTTGTATAAAGAAAGGGATTCAGAACAGCTTGGAATGCTCTTATCTTTAGGATTTTTGTATAGTCGTGTTATCCTTACAAGGTCAAAATTCATTGATGTATTCCTTCCTTATTTTAAAGAATTTTAATAATTAATAAAGCCAAATTCATTTTAAACTATAATGCATTGTATTCATTATATTGTTCTCTAGTTTAGCCGAACTTGACATATTGTGCAAAAGTCTGGGGCAATAATTACAAAAGTTGACTACAGCCCCTTTTTATCTTCCTAAAACGTGAAATTAGAACTATACACACGGTAGGCAGGGTTGGCTAGGGTTACTTTAACTTGATTACTTTCAATTACTCTTGGATTACTCCAATACCAAATATGCTAATAAAAGACAAAAGAAACTAAATATGAATAAAACTATGACTCAGAACACGTGGTAAGCTTTCTCTCTGGCTTTGATCTCTTTGATCTCCGGCAAAACTAACATAAAATGCGACAGAAACAAAATGAAAATAAATCCAAACAGTTTGCCAACATCATTTTTGCCGTTCCATGTATTCCGTTACTCCCCAAGCCTGCACAAAATTTAGTAATTTTATTCATATTTAGTTTATTTTGTCTTTTATTAGCAGATTTGGTATTGGAGTTATCCAAAAGTAATTGAAAGTAATCAAGTTAAAGTAACCCTACCCAACCCTGACGGTAGGATATCGAGATCATACTAATATTTTATTCTTGCAGTCCAAACTTTTAAAATTAGATGATTTAGTAAATGTTTTCAATGCACAACTGCTATTTAAGGTCAACAAAAACATAGTGCCAGAAAACATCCATAAATTATTCATTCAAAAAGAAGGAAATTATAACTTAAGGGACTGTAGTGAATTCATGATCCCAAAGGTGAGAACCACCAGGAGAAGAATGTGTGTGTCTGTGTGTGGAGTCAAGCTCTGGAACGGTTTGAAAGACAAGATCAAACGATGACTTGTTCAAATTTAAATACAAAAAAACATTCCTGGTGGAATACAGGGATGAAGAAAATCGGGTATGAGTGCGTCTAGAACTATGATTAACTTTGTGTTATTGTTGCAGTTGTTACCATACCATAACTGCTATTATTAATAGTATTACAATTGTTGTTATATAATTGGTGTGTTTAATAGGGAAGATTAAAGGGAAGGGAATATAAGCATTTGCTTCTGACTACCCCTTTTCGAACATCTCATCTAATCTCATTAGCTGCACCGCTTATCCTCAGTAGGGTCGCGGGGGTGCTGGAGCCTATCCCAGCAATCATCGGGCAGTGGGCAGGGGACACCCTGAACTGGTTGCCAGCCAATCGCAGGGCCTTTTCGAATATATTATGTTATATTATTTTGTTGTTGAGTTATTGTTTTTTTTCTGTTTTTATTTTCATTTTCGAATAAAGTTTTCATTCATTTATTCCTAAGTTTCTACTAAACCAGTGGTTCTCAACTCGTCTGACATTCCACCCCAATGATATGCTTCGAACCAAGTCAAGAAACAAACTCCACTTCTCAAATGTATCAAATAGAAAGATTGTGCAGTTTTAAAGCAGAGATAGAAGATAACATTCACTTAAAAAAATGACCTGCAAAACAACTTCAGGCACTTGCATATAAGCGACCCTCTAGACTTATAAAAGAAATGTGTACCCAAAATATTAATAAGACATGAACCTAAACATTGACAATTATTTGATTATGTAAATAAAAAAGAATTATGAACTGGTAAAAAAATAATATAGAACATTTTTAAACCACCACTTCAATGGCAGACACTCGTACACTATTTTTGTTTCCGCTCTTCCTTCCTTTTATCACACACGTTCTTGGGACCCATTAATATAGAAAGAAAAGGGAAATAAAACCTACAAATTGATAATAACTTGAGATGTGGTCTCTCTCAAATGCTATCAGGACGTCGCAGATTGACTGAATAGAAAGAAGAGATCGAGCAGGTCATTATCACCATATGCTGTTAAGGAAGGTCATTGACTCTCTGTATTTTCTTATTTTAAGCATTTTTTGGGGCAAGGCAAGGGCCGCGCCCCACTGAAAACGGGTCATCGACCCACTTTTGTGTTCCGAACCGCCACTTGTCAAACACTGTACAAAACTATAAACTCAACAAGCAGATTGATCTTTTTAAATCTGAGATAAAGCATATTTTATTAGAATTGTTTGCATCCCTACTTATCTTTGTTGTCCGACTGTAAGAAATCACAGAGGACGAAGTAAATCTCATTAAGTGTTGTTTGAATATACCGTTAGGGTTTCAAAGGTCATCTTTACTAGATTTTTGACATGGGTGGCCTCTGCAAAGCTGAGTTGGGGATTAAGAAAAAAGGTCTTCACCTAAACTTGAGGACTACTCAACAGGACAACGTAGTCAGGTGACAAATGGTGCCTGAGGCCAGCCAAGTGCCAGAAATGGCCTCTTAATCAATCAGAGGTCATTCGGGAGGCTCAGTCCAGACTGTTCACCCGGGGAGTCTACCATCTGATGGAACGCTCAATGCCAAAAATGGTACGCAACCTTCTTTGTACCTCTGCTTCTGCAATCGCCACCAGTCACATTTTTCACCAAATGGTGAAGAAATAAGATTTACAATGGTTAAATCACCTCAACTATGGGGAGATGAACTGCTTGGCCCACCCTAATCAATCAACTGATGAAAGATTTGTACTAAAAAAATGAAAAACAGGAAACAACTGCTAAAAAGGAGATCTACAGTTGTAAAAACAATTAAGCTGATTTATTGTGCACACTTAATGTTAAACTTGTAAAAGATCAGCAGTTATCCTATCACAAAGAAGCCCAGTACATTGTTAAAAACTGAGTAAAAAAATATGTTTATAAAATTAGAACACAACCAGTACAATAAAAACAAACTAAATGAAAATAAAAAAAAACATTTGTCTGTTAGCAGATCACTAATTATTTCAAGCATTTGATTTATTACTGTCCGTAAATAAGTATAGTAAAATCAACTTTAAAATGGCAAATTGATCCAAATATCAATATTGTCAATGCTGAAGGAGTACTTCATGAATAGTGATCGATAGTGTCTTTCCATTTTAACTATTACTACAATGAAGTTCTAAGTCTTAGACTTAGAATCTAAGATTATCACAGTTCACAGATCTTTTAACTTTCTGTAGTGTGACAAATAAGGCTTGGTGGCGCCCATCCCTCTCAAGGCGTTTTTTTGGGTAGGGGTCTGCTCCCCCACATGAAACATAGTACCGGTTTCCCAGGTTACCAGTAGCAGGCGAAGCCTCCGGATCTGACTCAGGAACAACACTTTCATCATCAGGTAGTTGTTGTTTTTCAGTGTAAAGCGTCATACTATTCTTCAGAGATACCAGATCCTAAATCACTGGGGGAAATTTTTGAGTAAAACAGTACATATATTATAACGTTCAAAGTTGATCCAATTGGGTTTACACTTTATTTGAACAACTGACTTTACTTTTAATATATTGTGCAAGTAGGCGTCCTGTTGACACTGTTGAGGAGGATTTGTATTTTCGTTGCATTGCTTCAATTTTTGTTTGATTCTCTTGACTTTTGTTCTGAAACAATTGTAATAGACATATTTATTTTTAAATGTAAATGGTAAATTGACTGCATTTATATAGCGCTTTTCAAGTCAATGAGACCTCCCAAAGCGCTTTACAATGTGCTTCACACTTACCCATTCGCACACACACACATAACCTGCGACCTCTTGATCCCAAGATGAGCACTTTAGCTCCTGAGCAACTGCCGCCCCATAAAAAAAATTTGCGCCTAAAATCTTAGCTGTGTTTAATCTAATTATAAACTAACTCAAGGGGGAGGCGTTAAATGTTCAAAGATCATGACATTTCTCAGCAAAAAGTATCGATATTGGTATCAATCGATACTACCTTGTAATTACTGTTATCTGATCGATACAAAAATCCCAGCATTACCCACCCCGAATGTATGGCTCTCAAAATAAAATAAGCTATTACAGAGGGTCACGTGAGCATGTGAGATGATGTTCTCAAGGAATAAAACAAATTGGCTTGCCTTAAACATTAGGTTTGTAGTGGCACCACTTCCTGTGGTGTTTCTTGGGCAAGTAGCCCATCACTCTCCAGGCCAACAATAGACCCTGTCATAATGGCTTTGGTTTTTTACAAAGACAAACAAAACTACAGTAATTCTACATAGAGTTTTACACATAACATTAAGATGTTCTTTAGGACAGACTTTCACATCCTCGTCAACAAACACAAATTAGCATTAGGATTAACATCCTTTGGATTAGACTGATTACATTGTGCAATAAATTCTGTGAACCCCAGATTTGCTTTTTTTTTTAATCAGATAAACTATTGCTGCCACTACTTTTATTACTACTTCATAAGCATTTCATTAGAACTGAAAGGACCCTTAACCTGCAATGTGATCCGTTTATCCGTGGGAAATTGTTGCAATAAAATATCTCCCTCAGAGGTGCACTGGCCTCTATATTGTAACCCACATCCTTGACACAAGGCCATCTGCACTGGCATTTCTTGCAGTAAATAAGGGAGTGTTCCACAGACCAGCCCAACCTTAAGGCCAAGCCCTTCGCATTCTCCTTTACGACCAGAGGCCCACCGTTGTACACCCCAAGGGGGTTAACCAACGCACTGCACATTCTCAAGGGAAACGCGAGGCAATGACGGGAGCACGTCCCTTCTGTTATTTATCTTCAGCCTCAAAATTCCCTTTCAGGAAGCATGTGCAACATTTTATCCTCCCACTACTCTTCATCCATCAACCTTCCCACAGTGGTGGGCCGTGAGAGTATGCAAGGCCTTTTCCGTTGGCCTAAAAAATATCTTAATTGTCTATTATTTGCTCTGTTTATCCTCACTACTGTCCCCACAACAGTGGGCAGTCACAGGGCACATAGTGACAGACAACCATTTACACGTTCACTCATACCTAGGGAAAATTTGGACCAGCCATTTAACGTGACATATATGTCTTTGGAATGTGGGAGTGCCCGGAAGAAACCCAAGCAGGCACGAGGAGAACATGCAAACTTTACACTGGAAGACTGGTAGCTGAACCCATGACCTCAGAACTGTGCCGCAGACGGGCTAACCACTCACCTACCGTGCTCCCTTTATGAATCCTGTGATGTTGATTAAATTTTATCTATCAATACTTCTTATTTCCAAATTATATGTCAGCTTCCTTCATTTATTTTTTTTGGCTGCGCTGCTTCCAGATGTGTGATTTCATATTCAAGCAATCGACCAATCGCATTCAAGCCATTGGCCCTCACGAAAACTGCTGAAGGCTGTGAGACATGACATCAGTGTCCGAAAAACCTGTTAGTTTAGCCAATCAGATTCTGAGTTGGGCCCTGAACGCCTGCTAGCGGGCTTTGGGTAACATCACAGTTTTCACAAACTATGATTGGCTATTGGGCAGTTATCCATCAAAACAATCAAGCCAACAGCCTTTTAGCTTGAAGAAACCGTGCAGCTCAAGGAAATGTATTGTTGGGTTGTGTTAATTCCAAAATGTCTGCCAACCCTGAAACCAGCCAGCCTTTCACAAACAGGAAAAGGTTTTGTCCGTTTTGTTCAGCCTAGAGGCAAGATCTTAAGCCAGAGTCCAAGGCCGACCTGATCCGAATTATTGGCAAGTCGTGTCTAAAATGTAAATCATTATGTTTGTGTCAGGCCGATTTACTCTCTTGAGGAGCTTTTCTAAAATTATCCACCTGTCATTGTTCTTCGTTGTGTCTGTTCATACTGTCCTGTTTAAGTTTGATTTGGTTATAATTAACAAACTTCTTGTATCACGTGTCTGTGCGGCGCTGGGCCTTTCGCATCCACCCCTCTCAAACTGGGGTCATTGAAAAACACCTCTTCACCCGAGTCTCCACAAAGTCAAGTCATGTTTATTTGTATAGCCCTTAATCACAAAGAGTCTCAAAGGGCTGCACGGAGCACAGATTATTGCAAACCACAGACTATTATTACACCATCCCCTGATCTAAAGCCTACATGAGGGCAAGGAAAAACTCAAAAACCTCAACCTGAGGAAAATGACGAAACCTTGAGAAGGGACCGTACATGAGGTAATCCCCCTTCCAGGCTGCAATGTATGTTGCAAGAACAAATAATACACATATATTGTGAACATAAAATATAGGTTTTTCATATGCTATAGAATAGAAGTGTGTTTTAAATCTAGATTATAACAGTTCCACTGAGGTTGCAGATTGAATCTCAGGGGAAAGAGCATTCCACAGGACTGGGGCCCGGATGGAGAACGCTCTCGAACCTGCGGATCTCCTCTTGGCTCTTGGGATCACCAGTAGACCAGCATTTCAGAGCGAAGGCTCCGGACCATAACATAGGGCAAAAATAAAGATATGATGGAGCAAGTCTATGCATGATTTTGTATACTACCAACAGAACCTTAAATCTCATCCTAAGGTAACAGGGAGCCAATGCAGGTTAGCTAAAATCAGGGTAATGTGATCAAGCATTTTGTACCAGCTGAAGGCTCTTGATATTGGACTTTGGGAGACCGAAGAGTAGTGCATTACAGTACTCGAGACGGAAGGTAAAAAAACGCAAAGAAAAGAATAAAGAAAAAGAAAAACACTTCCAAGAGCCGGCCGGCTTATTGAGTCGCTACATTCGCGAACGACACATCACTAATTCAAACTGGAGCTGAAGGCCTGGGTCTGCCACAACCTTCCCACCATGTCTAACATGAAGGATTTATTATTTGTAGACCAACTGGTGAGCCACGTTTTCACCTGTCTGTCATGACTGCTGTGTTTAAATCAAAATTTGACATAGTATTCAGTAGTGAGGGATTTGAAAGGTTGTTTTAATGTTGTGAATTTCCTGTCAAAGTATGAAAAGAAGCACGATACTCAGTCGCTTTGCCTCTACGCCCTCAGTAAAACTGCCATTCGCTGTAAAAAGGGCCAATCAATACAGCCATCAATCACCAGACACCCATCAATCCATAAATCTATTCGGCCATCCTGACTCCCAGTACCTGCATCCGAGCAAACATCGAACACATTGATTTGTCCGCCATTGCCCTCTTCCACTCATGTGCTGATTCAGTATTCAACAAGAAGGTCGCAAAAATACAAAACAGGGATTAAAAGTCGCAGAAAAGCAACTCACATGACTATAGTACAGTAATCCCTCATTTTTTTTGCCTGGGATTGCGCTCCAAAAACGTCCCGCAATAGACAAACATTTATTTAATTATTCTTTAATTTATTACTCAAGAAAATGCCCAATTTACATGCTTAGGTATTTGTTTAACAAATAAAAGTACTGTGTTTTATAAACGTTTTTGTTTTACCGTTTTGTCAAATTATAATCTTAAAAATAATGTTGGCGTTTAATTGCACGACGGTATTGATTAAAGACACAATCCAATGTATCTTAATGATACTTTGCCGCCATCATGTGGATGTTATGGAAAAGACATCTGTCCTCCAGAATTCACATGCTTTTCCATTATCAAACATCTTGAAAAAGCGCCAATGCGCCACAAGGGAGTGTCAAAGACCTGCATGTGGCTCCAGGGCAAGTTTAGCCGGTTGAGAAGTCCAAGTTCATTTGTTATAAAAGCTTCTTCCTCTGCCTTCTGCGCATACATCATGTAAGTTACGCATGTGTACAACTCAGAACACAACATAATTGACTTGAAGGCAGACACACAAAAAATTGGCGGCAAAACTGTTTAGCCAATCACAATGCAGAACGCAATGCACGATGAAAATCCGCAAAGTAGCGAGACTCCAATAAATAAACTGCAACACAGTAAGTGATTACTGTATAAAGGCAAGAGACACAACGAGATCTTGCGAAAATTAAGCACTGCAAGATTTCTCATTATTGCAAATCAGTTTTTTGTTTTTTTTTACCAAGCCATTTTTGAGGGCATCTGCTCAAAATCAGCTAGCTGGAAAACATCAAAATAAACGACCAAAGACTTGGAGTATATGTACATGAATATGATGGTTGGATTTTATTCTACTTTTTCCTCATGAAAAGTATTTAACCAGAGCTCAAGTGCTGTTAATAGTATTGCGTCCACAAGTAATAGTCCACTCGTTGCTAATGCTAACAGCTAATGCTGTTTCCCTCACCCTCTTTATACAGAATGTTCAGACAACCCTCTTTGGGTAGAAAATATATTGCCAAATACAAAGCTCTAAATCAAACTAAATTACACAAACTTCTGTTTATAATATATGATGGTCAGTACATAATAAAATACAGTGTGACCTCTACTTACAAATTTTTATTGGCTTCAGTAGTGATGTTGTATAATGAAACGGTTGTAAATCAAAACACATTTTCCCATTGAAATGAATGGAAACAAGATGAATCCGTTTCAAAGTCATCAAATGCAACCAGACCCCCATTAAATCAACTGTAACTGCCCAGGAGGTAAACTAATGTTTAGTATATGTTCATAAATATATCAAGTAGTATAAATAAAACGAAAAAAAAAGGCTAGGGTTTGGGTTAGGGTTAGGGAAATGCAAAAAATGAAGTTACTGTACAGTACATTGCTTCATTAACCAAGACCGTTCAAACAACGACAGCAACAGAATGGACATGATAACATGTAAAAAGTCAGTGTGAATGTAATTCACTTAGCACGCTTTTGGATGCATAAAGTAGCAATCAAGTGGTGGTTGTGTCTGTCTGTAACACAGATTTTTTTTTTTAAATGTCTCAAGCAGTTATCATCAAGCATTTCCATTACCATTGCTTCTGGCTTTATCAGGATGTATTTGTGCTTAAAATAGCCTATACTTTTTACCAGCAAGCAAAAACATCCTTAATTCCTGCAGACGATAAAAGCTCCACCTGTATTCCCTTGCCAAATCTGCAACTCCAATCTCACTTTCATATTTGGCGATGATAAATTGTTTCTTTTCGATCGAAGCTGAAAATGGAATATCACTGTGAACTGTAAAGTGTACCGTAAACAATGCGCAGTGGTGAAAATGAACTCAGCCCTATTGGCTGCAACCAAGGAAATAATAGACTAAACCATTTAGCAATGTAATGCTATTTAGCAATTGAGCTGATAAACAACGCAGGATGCTGTTGATGCATAACTGTGTGAACCTTTAGTAGTAGCGTCACTGACTTTGGACACTTTAAAACTTATTGTATAACGAAGGAAATTTTAGTCGGGCGCAAACTTTGGATATCAAAACATTCGTAAGATGGGTCGATAGTAAGTAGAGGTACCACTGTACTTGAACAACTTTGCATTTGTTTACACAGCCTGAACCTCACCTTGAGGGAGTTTCAAACGTATTTAAAAAAAAAAAATAGAAAATGGGAGAGGGTTGTTCGAATAAAAGGCAAACACATGTAAAGAGTTTAAAACAAGGATCAGCAGGGATCAGCGGTTCAAGCTAGTGTTTCCTCTACAAGCATTCAAATGCAGATCCAACTTTCACATCTCACAATGGAAGTTGTCCTGAGTGTGTGTGTGTGTGTGTGTGTGTGTGTGTGTGTGTGTGTGTGTGTGTGTGTGTGTGTGTGTGTGTGTGTGTGTGTGTGTGTGTGTGTGTGTGTGCAAGTGCGTGAAGACTATCGAGTACGCAAAAGTGATTCTTGCACGTCTGTTAACCCCCATTTCATACATAGTGCAAATTGGCCACCGTGGTAGCGCCACGTCCAACCTTGCTGGAGCGACTCCACACCTTTGATGATAACCTAACGTATCTTGGAGCCGTTTTTGTTGGCATGTAAGATATTGGCCAAAAAAGCCCATCAATGCCTGTATTTTTCTGCAAACTCAGGAGAGCTTTGACAACAATCATGCTCTTACTCTACAGAGGCACCATCACCGTGTGGGATGGCGCTTCTACCGTGTCCAGCCAAAAGACTCTGCAGCACATTGTGTGTACAGCGAAAAAGGACATTGGTGTCCTCCCCACAACACTCTTGGACATATACTGTACAACTCCCCCTCACTGGCAAAGCCACCAGGATTGCAGGTGACCCCACCCACCTTCTCACAGCCTCTTCAACTGCAGTCTCTCTGAGCCAGAACCAGCAGGCTAAAGGACAACTTCGTTCCTCAGGCTGTCAGGACTCCCTCCCTGTCCTACCCCTTCACACTTCTGCCAAATTAAAGCAAACCTGCTTTATTTTAATTCTGACTATACTTTGCACACACAAAAAATTGATTAAAATCCAACATATTTTGTTATTTAAAAAAAAGACAACAACAAAAAAAAGACAACTGGCTGCTCTATTGTTCCTGCTGCTATTGGTTATTCGTATGGAGAGAAGAGGAAGTAATTTAATCTGCGCTGTATGTAGTGCATATAGGGGCGGCAGTAGCTCAGGAGGTAGAGCGATCGTTTTAGGATTAAGGGATCCCAGTTCGAATCCCGGCTTGTCCGTGTTACATCTCGAAGTGTCCTTGGGTAAGACATTGAACCCCCAATTACCCCCAATAAGCAGGTTAGCGCCTTACATGGCTGCACACATCACGGCCGCTATTGGGAAATGTGAAGCACAATGTAAAGCGCTTTGGGAAGTCATTGACTTGAAAAGCGCTATATAAATGCAGATCATTTCATTTCATTTCATTTGACAATAAATGGGAATCGATTCAATTGAAGATGCCTAACAATGTAAATGAAGCACAAATGAAAATGTTTAGCAATACTATGTTTAGGGTATAACACTATTGCAAATGTGTTGGTAAGGTGTTCATTTCTGTGCTCTGCAATGCTTGTGACCTTTATCAAGGGCATGTTAAAAGAAAATCAATGATCAAGCAAATTCTATAGAGATAGTTGGTTGGTTGGTTGGATCCCTTAACCACAGGGTCATAGAGGCACTATTTCCAGTGGCGTGTTTTGGGCAAGTACCACCTGGTGGAGCTCATCCCTCTCCAAGCCAACATGTTTCCACCCGGTCTCGAACTGGCGACCTTTATCGTGTCGGGCGAATGTGCTAACCACTGCACCACTCATAGAGAAAGTAGATATGTATTTATTTATCAAATTATGTGTTATGTATTCAATTTCATTCTAATGTCGCTAATACTACCATTTTAATTGATACAAAAATATATAAGAATTAAATGAATATATATTTAGAATTAGAATTAAATTT
The DNA here is from genome assembly GCF_059441175.1 of Urocampus carinirostris. NCBI lineage: Eukaryota > Metazoa > Chordata > Actinopteri > Syngnathiformes > Syngnathidae > Urocampus > Urocampus carinirostris. The sequence continues at coordinate 34,549,993 of NC_142352.1, forward strand.
ATCGTCATTGATAACCACATAGTGAACATTGTTTACCGTGAAATTAGACATGGAAGTACAGAATTATTATGTTATAAAGACTTAAAAAATACAAATAAGATAACAGGAATGACAGGATAAATAGGCACATTAAATATATTAAAAAGATAATGCTTGTATAGCACTTTTAAGACAACGAATTGCAGCTCAAAGTGCTGTATAAAAACAGTACATGTACAGTACATTAATGAATGTCTATGTCAAAAAAACAAATTCACATAAGTAAAAAAAACATCAATAGAGTTCATCAATCAAAATAAAGATGTAAATAATTTGAATATAGACACACAAAAAAACAGAATCACTAAGTCCTTTACCAGACAGAAAGCCTTTATTATGTCACAAAAGCAAAGGACTTATCTGTTATAGAGTTTGTTTTTAACAAAAAAAAATGAGAGCAACAAATGTTGTTATGTGTATTCTACAATGTCATTATGAACAAAACAGGACCACTCCAAATTTTGAAACGGAATCAAGTTTTATTTCCCTTTGTAATTGTCAAAAACAATGTTTTTAACGTAGTAATTAAGTATCTGGCATTAGTAACGTCACACCTATATCGAAGAAAAGCTTCAAATCGACATCAACGGCAACCAGGTGTTAAAGGAGCTGTATCTGAGTCAGATCAGGAGTCTTCTCCTGCTTCAGGTATCCATAAAAACTGGTACAATTTGTTTCATGTGGGGGAGCAAACACCCAAATTTCAGCCTGGAGAGGGATGCGCGCTACCAGGATGTACTTGCCCAAGACACACCACAGGATAAGCTATGAATACCCTTTTTTCCGATACAATACCCATTTTTCAATACATCTGGCAAGATGTATAATTTCCACAGTCTTGGTTATGTATCTATACTGTTAAAATACTATTAATAATGGGAGCAACTGGCTGTGTTTGCCATGTATTTTGTATAATGCCCTCATTGTAACGGTTGTCAACTTAATTTCTCTGCAAACTTTTCTGCCGAGTTTTAGCCAAAGTATACTTTGGCCACTTTCACGGGGCTTCGCTAAATATAGTAGGGGCTTACCCCTATCTCTTCAAATTCAAACATTGCTAAAAGATGTTTTAACTAAGCACCAGTAGCTTGCTTTAGCCTCGAATAGCCTGAAATGAGTTTTAACTAAGAGCAGTTGCTGACTTGAAATTGTGGAGAGGAGGTTGGGGGGTTTAACATGTGGGGTGCAATACAGGGTCACACAAGAGGGAGGAGGGGTATTTTTCTTTCTTTTTTTTCTCCCTTCGTACCTCTCTGTCCCTCTCTTTCTCTGTGCCTCTGTTAAGGGTGGGCAGATTGATCCAAATATCGATAGTAGGGATACTGAGCAAGTTCTTAGATCGGATTGGTACTATTGTATTATTATATCGATGTCGTCCCATTTAACTATCACTATAATGTTGTTAGCATTTTGTAAGATTATACATACATTATAACATTCAAATTTGATCTACTTGTGGTTTAATTATTTTGCACTGCTGATTTGATTGTAAAAATAGTATGCAATAAAAGGTGTTGTATTTTCTGAACTATAAGGCCCATCTGATTGTGAGACGCATCTTTAAAAATCCCTTGTAAAGATTTTTCCCATCTAAAAGGCGCATCAAACTATAAGGCACATGAGATTACAACAGAAGATAAAACACGTATTTCATAGAACATCATATTTGGGAATCTGGTTTCACAACAGAAATTAATCTATTAATTCATAAATGGTTACCGTATGTTCCGTATTATCTATCCATTCGTTTTTTGTGATGCTTATCCTCAGTAGGGTGGCGGAGGTGCTGTAGCCCATCCCAGATATCTTCAGGCAGTGGGTAAGGGACACCCTGAACTGGTTGACAGCCAATCACAGGGCTCACAGAGACACTTAACTCACTCACTCATTCACAACTAGGGACAATTTAGACAGGCCAATTAACCTGACATATTTTTGGAAAGTAGGAGGAAACCGAAGAGCCCGGAGGAAACCCACGCAGGCCTGAGGAGAACATGCAAACTCCGAATGGGGAGGCCGTGGTTTTTTCTTTTTTCTTCATTTTTCTTTTTTTTCTTTTTTCTTTTTCTTTTCCCTTCCCTTTAACTGTCTTTTTTTCTTTTTTCATTTTCTTTTTAAAAAATCAAATTTCTTCTTCCCCCCCTTTCTTTTTTAGTATTTGTTTTCTTTCAGTTTTTTGTTTTTCTATTTCTGGTTTTCTTCTTTTCCTTTCTTTTTCTGTTTTTTTTTCTTCATCATTTTTCTTTATTTCTGTTCTACATTTTTCTTTTTGTTATTTGCTAGGAATCAAATGGACTGAACCAATTCAAGACAGTGGAGTATTTCCGACACTGAGTTGTTCACATTTTTGTTTCGTTTTACATTTTATTATTTTTTTTCTGGCGTTTTTCAACCTATTCAAGTCTACTCATTCAAGACAAGAGTTTTAGGGCCCGGTCACACAGCCGTTTGCGGCTGAATCACGGCCAGAAATTTCTGCCTGTGAGGTGGACGCTATTGGACGCTTTGAGATCGCCATACGGACAAGATACAGCAGTGCTTAACACGCAGTCGGAAATTCGCGCGCGGGTGGCAGCGCGAAAAAGTTTTGCGCTGCTCAATTCTTTAGAGCGCGGGTACACAGCCTTTCACGGGCGTATCGAGGCTGAACCACGGCCAGAAATTTCTGAACGTGAAGCAGACGCTGTTGGGCGCTGTTGGACGCTTTGAGACCGCCATATAGACGAGATACAGCAGTGCTTTACTCGCGGTCGGAAATTCACACGCGGCTGGCCGCGCGAAAAAGTTTTGAGCTGCTCAAAACTTTGAGTACGTGTTAACCGCGGGCGGCACACGAGGTAATGACGCGGAAATGACGCGGAACGACGTGCTCTGGCCGTAATCGAACGGTAATATGCACACCGTATATAAAATCCTTCCCCCCTCGCGTGAACGCGCATTCTGCTGCGCTTCCAACAAAAGCGATCGTATTCTATATAAAACGCTTATTAAAACAATAAAGCGAGCTAATTATAACAATTGGGAGATCCTATTCTATATAACGCGTTTATTTAAACAATAAAGTGCGATCGAATTCTATAAAATGCGTTTGTTAACGCGGATGAAAAAGTCACCAACGTCAATGCACGCTTCCAACAAAAGCGATCGCAGCAGAATGCGCGTTCACGCGAGGGGGGGGGGGGTGTTGCGTAGGAGTCGGATTTGGGCACATCACCGGCTCGGGAGCTTTTATACCCGTGGTCCACACGAGAAAATGACGCGGAAATGACGCGATGAGGAAGCGGAACAGTCGCCGGCGTCTGTTTTGCGGGCATACCACCGATGAACAGCGGGTTGGCCAATTTTGCGCATTTTCCATCGCGGGCAACCATGGGCAAAAAAAACCCCGCAAAATTTTAGCCGTGATTCAGCCGCAAACGGCTGTGTGACCGGCCCCTTAGAAATGCTATAATTTTGGGGGGCGCTTGGGTAAAATAGGTTGGTTGCGCTCGTGAATAGGCATGTTTACATTCATTTATTTAATACGGTTAAATTTTGCATTGTAGTTATTTAAAAATAGACTGTTTGTAGGCGGTTTTTATCATAGTTAAAACTATCTCATACCTGTCAACCTGTATGGGTTTGCCGTACAAAGTACGTTTTTTATGTATTTTAAGACGTGTACAACGTACCAGGAAATCTGTACGGAAAAACGCAAATTTGTCAATTATGGGTACCATCCGGTGTACACCGACTATCACGAAACGGCAAATCAATCAGGTCAAACGAGTTCGCCGCGGAAGCCTCTATCTCGGTATCGTTTTTTTTCCGTTGCAAACGAAGCTAGCGGTTGTAGTGAAAGGAAGTCCGTCTCTTTTTAGAGAACTGGCTTTTTCGCCTCAATTCATTAAAGAGAGCCAGCTCTCAAACGGCTCACTTGCTTTGATGCATTATCATACCTGTCAACCTGTACATTTTTGCCGTACAAAATACGTTTATTATGCATTTTAAGACGTGTACGACGTAGAAGAAAATCTGTACGGAAAAACGCAAATTTGTCAAATATGTGTACCATCCGGTAAACACCGACTATCACGAAACGGCAAATCAATCAAGTCTAACGAGTTCGCCGCAGAAGCCTCTATCTCAGTATAGTTTTTTTCGTTGCAAACGAAGCGAGCTGTTTGATGCTACTGTGCGCATGTGTCTGCCGTCTGGGGATTTCCCATCATGCATCATTCAGAAAAAAAAAAGAATATAGTGTACGATTATTTTGTATTTTGTACAGGAAAATGCGACAGTTTGTACGGGCATGGAGCCGTGGAGGTTGACACGTATGCATTATATTACGAATTATTATGTTGTATAAAGAGGTTAAGAAAAAAAGGAAGTATAAAAGCAGAAAATGAAAAAAGACAGGTTTGTGGTTATTCCTTTAATCAGTATGTTACCAACAATAATTTAATGCAGAAAATGAATTAATAATTTGAATAAGAAAATGTATTATTCTTCTTAATTATATTTGCATGTATTTTTTCCGTCTACTGTGAACGTCCAAGCTACTTAATTTTTGAACTTTTTTAGAATAAACCTCATTCATGTCGAGCAACTCAGTCTCTAACAACAAAATGTTAATTAACAATATGTATGATATAACGAAACACATGTACAATGTAACATGTTAAACTACATAAATAAAAACGTTTGGAATAAAAATATGGTGTAGGTTGACAGGTATGGGCGGGGGTTCAATAATTCAATGATTACGAGATTTCCTATCAAAAGTATCGGTACTGATCCTACCCGGTGTTTAATGGTGCAGATCGATACCAAGAATCCCAGTATCGCCCAACCCTAGCCTCTCTGTGGCTCTTGGAAAGAGAGGAAGGAAGCCAGAACGGAGGCAGGAGGCAGGCAGGCAACGCGCTCGAAAGAGCTGGATAGTGGGGGAGGGACTGGAGCAAGAGCGCTCCTTATTGGCGGCCCGTGGATCTCTCCCTGCGTGGATTGACCGAGCTCGGGTCAAATTACACCGTTCGCCGTGTCTCCTTTAGTTTGTTTTTCTCTCGGCCAGGAGAAGTTGGAGTGAGGCTCGATTTATTTGCCTTTTTTTTCACCCTGGGATTAACGCCTATGGATACACAATCCTAAAGCATTCAGATGAGGTGAGTTTTTATTCTTTTCATCAATTACTCGCGCGTTTTTGTCACTTTAATGCAGAGCGAAAGTCGACATCGTAAACGGGAGGTTGGGGGTCGAAGGGGTGAGTGGAGGAGAAATACAAGCTCAACGTGCAAAAACATTCGTTGGAACTGTAAATGAATTTACGGATTTATGACTAAGGCGGTCTTTGCACTGTAAAACCTTTGCACTGCTTTGAACGCGCTTCCTTTTAAATGAATATTGACTTCATTGGCTCTTTGTCTTTCTGTGTCTTCGATTGGGACCTTTATTTTAAAGGGGCTAAATTGCATTTTGAGTACAGTGTTTAGTGGCAAATTAGCAATCACTCTCGAGTTGTGAACCAACGTGGCTTTGTGCTTTACAGTCCGCTCCTGTGAGTTATCTCTTTGATCCTCTTTTATGTTTTGGTCCTCTTTTAAGTTACGATTACTGCGTAAAGGCGTACAAACTTAGTCGAGGTTCTCCTGCGTGGGTGTGTGAGCGACGATCGAGTTACTTCTACGGACGAACCGATCTGCTTTGAGCATCTTTCGCCAAACCGAAGGTGGGACTCGGAGCCAGAACCGAAATGAGTGTTAAGAAAGTAAATTTAAAATGATTTTGTGTCCGAAAGGAGCGAAATGTAAGGAGCCTCGTCTACATGGTGCGTGTTTGATTTGATTACCAGAGAAATATTCATATATTCTGGCGGATTTTTCCATTCTTTTAGTAAAAGGGTAGGTTACCCTACGATTTAAAAATGTTTATGCCATTGTTGTCTTATTGGTCAGTATTTTAGTTTAAAAATTGAACAGTTTTTTTTCTCTTTGAAGTACGTAAACGGATTTAAACACATATACAGACTTCACACCTCCGTGAATCTCTTTGATTATGAATTCAGAAAGGTGACACTATAGACACTAGCACCCCCTCTTTCAAAATCAGAATATATATTGTTATTGCGAAAAAGACCAACGGAACTTCCTTTGAGGATCCCTTCATCCAATAAAAAAAAGAATATCCACTAAATAACGACCCAGAATAAATATACATAAACCCTTAAAAGACCCAACACAATAGACACTAGTAACCTCTTGTACAGAATCAGAATATATATTGTCATAGTAAAAAAGACCAACAGAGCTTTGTTTAGATCATCCATTCATTCAATAATTAACAGATAGTACAAAATCCACAGAATAAAAAACTATAAATAACCCAAAACCTATAACTACCCAATGTATTAATGATAAGTGCGCACATGGTATAGTTTTACTTTTATATCTTGGCTCGTGTGTTTATTTCTCTTTCCGGTGCTTTAACCGAACGTCTCTTTGGCTGTCGGATAATAGAAAAGCTCCATCACTGTTTTCCCTCCTCTTGTGTCCCCTCCCCTTTGTTGTCTTTTGTGCTTGGTCCCACATGTGGACACTAAAGGCTTGTGAAAAGATTTACCACGGATGGAACTTTGAATGCCTTTACACCCCAAGTGTGAACAATGCAAGCATTTGTGGCTCCAACGATGCATGGGTTGTGCGCATAAAACTAATAGATATAAATGCACTCCTCTCAAAATGGGAACATTACACATAAAAATAAATTAAAAGAAACACATAAAGTGGTTGAATGTGTTAAACAGTAGTTTATTTTTACTGGAGGATTAGGGGGTCTGGCGATAAATTATCTGTGGAAATCTGCCATTTGCAATAATTAAGGCTAAGAAGTGACATATGGTGGTAAGGACTTGGAATTCCAAGTTTTATTTTTCATGTTCTAATAAATTTTGATCAGAAAGAAAAATATTTGGACAACAGAGGTTGAAGATCCAAACAAGTTGTGGGTTCACTGAAAGTTGTCTGGTTGCCGTGCGTCAAGTCACCTCGCTCGCCCACCGGGTCAGAACTCAGCCAGCAGAACGACCGCAGTTAACCTCCACTACAGCCAGCTGTAACCCTGAACTGCCACCATTAAACCGTGTGATTTTGCATTAACAACTCCTTAGATGTCCCCAAGTCTAAAATTAGAATAATTTGATTTGATTAATAGACAGAGTGATCAAAGTCCCAGCAGTCAACATGTTTGCTCCTCAAAAGGCCCTTTTGGTAGCCCCTTGATAGGGCCAGTGACCGGGGGTGGGGCACCATTGTATTGGTGTGTCCAAAGCCCCCTTTTGTTTTCCCATCACACCTGCAGCTCAGGCCTTTTGTGCAAACTACTTCTGCGTGCAATCTTTTGCCCTGTTTTGCTCTTTGGCTTGCCATGGTTCACTCGAAAATGCTGAGTACTTTTTAGTAGTGCTGGTAAATGCAGACAAAAACCGTCTTGATTTTGTCAATCCCGCTTTTTGAGTCAAACTTTTTGAGTCGTGTGCCGCATTGTTTTGATAAAATTCAGCACAGGGGCCGGGCTGGAGGGGAAAAATAGTCGATTGATGTATTTAAATGTTTGTATATGCGAATAGAGAGTCTTAAATTCAATACCCCCAAAATACATAAATAAATTAAATAACATAAACAAATCCTTGTTTTTTTTTTTTTTGCATTTACCTGCAAAAGTTGGGTTTAATTTTCTATTTTTTTATAAGGGACAATTTCTTTTAATTGGTTTTGAAACAGAAAATAAACAAATAGTTATATTCATTTATAACTAAAATATATTAATTGAAAAATGAAAGTAATATGTCCCTTTTAAGCACTAAATTTGATCATTGAAGAACTGAATTCAATAGGACTACTTTAGAAGGGTTTTTTGCATGCTTTGGTGACATCGAGTGGACTTTTTAAAAACTGCAAGTCATCATTTGACTAGAAACGACAAATTTTTTTCTTATGCATCTCTCAGCATTATCTTGCAGGCTGCAATAAATCTGTTGGCGGGCTGTAGTTTGGTGACCCTTCCTGTAGATAATTGGGATTTTAATCAGTTTCAAATGCTAAATATCACTCAACTAACATTTATTTAAAGAAATATTTATTCATCAAAAACATTGTGCAATATATTACTAATCGTAGAAAAATGACTCATTTTGTGTGAATTGGTAAGTGTGAAGCACATTGTAAAAGTGCTTTAGGAGGTCTTCACTGACTTAAACAGCGCTAATTAAATGCAGTCCAGTTACCATTTTAAATGTTTCAATGCAGAATTAACACTCATAGCTCATGCAAAAATATCTACGTGACCATTGGACTGTCATTTAGCATCAACTTTGGTTGGATATTCAAATTTAACTATTAAATTCATACCTCTGATTTCAAAAATCACGTTTTCAAATTGTAGTTAAGAAAACAACGAATTAATAGAACAAATTATTTATTTTCTGCCTGTAGTTAACGGGCACAGATCTTTAAACTTACAAATGAAGTTGATAGTTGATTCCTCTCACTCAGTTGTGGATGTTTTAATAATAGAAATAAACCCCAACAAAGAATTGCACTCTTGCAGTTCCGCAAGTAAAGACCGTTTGGGATTGAAGTGCTTGCGGCAAAGTGGGAAAAACCACCTTGGGATGGCAGCCGTACAGCACAACGTAAAGTTTGACTGATTTATATTTTAATTTCTATCTTGGACTGTGCCTCTGCACGAGGTTTGGGCATTGTTTGATGAGAAACGGTGGATTCTGTAGATTGATGCTCTTGTTGTGAATCTCAGGCAAGCACAAGGCGTGTCCTCTTTGTACTCGTTTTTGACAATTTCCCGTTTAAATGGCTGGGACTAGACTGTGATGTGTGCCGGTTCCACACGCAGTGGCAGTTATTATCCTGCTGGGAATTTATCTACCCATCAGGTTCAGAATCAAGGCAGGAAATATCACGCGCGGCTGTTGCTCGCCATTTTTATTTTTTTTTATGAGCCCCAAATCGGACTTCCTTGCAAAACGTCATCTGATGGTGCGGTCTGCAAAAGGTGGCGGATGACATATGCCAGTGAAAGTGGAGCTCGTGGATAGAAAATGTGCTAATCTGTCATTTTCGGCTCGTAACACTAAATCCGCAGATTTAACTACCAGAATTAAGCTCGAGACCCCCACACCAAGCCATCCCCCCCCTCCTTTTACCAGCCACGTAGAACAGCATAAATTTGAGCCAACAATATTAGCGAGGAAGCGCGTGGTTGCGGGACGTTTGAAAAAGCTCGTAATAACAGAGGTGGGGAGAAGCAAAGCTGAATGGCTGTGAATTGCGTGACAAGCCCGGCGTCTCCGGGCTTGTTTGAGGCCTAAATGTACATGCACGTCGCACACACACTCACTGGAGGGCAGAAACCAGAGAGTGCAAAGGAGTAGTCGGTAGAAAACATTGTGGGCTCGCGGGAGATTTACAAGTAATTTTAGATCACTGACCTCCAGGTTTCTGTTTTACACTAAACGAACGCCTTTACCTCCGCTGTAAGCCTGTAATCGTGCTGAGCTGCCGTTATTTTCCTACTCAATTGTGTTTTTTGCAAAAAGCTTGGCCAAAGATATCTTCTGTTAACAGTGAGCAGACCTCAGCGCACTAACGCTTTTCTACCACTAGTCTCGGGCGTGATGTGGCACATTTCGACCATTGAGGATGGCGGGTGTCTGTCATTTGGTCATTTGCCCATTTTGCCAAAAGAATGCATTAGAATAAACAAGTGATGCCAGCAGTGTTTCCCATACCATTGGAATATTCTTATAGGCAACTAGCGTTTAATTGGTCCCACCAGATTGTCATTAACTTGTATCATTAAAAATATAATTCATTATATAAACAAAAACATTCTATAATAATAAATTGTTAATAAAAACAACTTTTTGATTTATTTTTATAAAAAATGATCGCAAACACCATGGTGTGTATTTGTGCTACGTATTTGTGAGTTAGTCAGTTGAATTCAAAATGTACAACATTTTCTCACAGGGAAAAAATGTCCCAGAATGCCGCAAAACTGTCCAGCAACCAGGGTCTCACAAAACTCTACTTGTCAGATTTCTTCAATTTTGGGGAGCTTTTATTCATCGTGGGTTAGCGCGAATATGATAAGACAATAAAGCCCTTGGGGAATTTCAAAAAGTGGAACCTAAATGTAGAACGGTGAACCTTCGTCTGAGGTTTTGAGTTTTTCCTTTCCTGCATGTTGGTTTAAGATCAGGCAATGGTGTAATTGTAATCCTGTGCAGTCCTTTGAGACATATTTGTTATTAAGGGCTACACAAATAAATGTGACTTGACTAGTCGCGGGAGTTATTTTCCAAAAATAACCTGTGAATTGCGAAATCCGTAAGGGTCGAAACCTTATTATTATTGAAATGAAATGATCTGCATTTATATAGCGCTTTTCAAGTCAATGGCTTCCCAAAGCGCTTTACAATGTGCTCCACATTTCCCAATAGCGGCCTTGTATTGCCGCCATGTAAGACACTAACCTGCTTATTTGGGGGTATTAGGGGTTCATTGACTTACCCAAGGACACTTCGACATGTAACACGGAGGAGCCGGGATTCGAACTGCGATCTCTTGATCCCAAGACGAGCGCTCTACCTCCTGAGCTACTGCCGCCCAATTAATATACAATTTATCACCCTATTATACATACGCTAATAGCAAATAACAAACTCTTTAAAGGCCCAATCATTGATTTAACAAATAAAAGTATTGTATAAAGGTTTTGAGAGCAGAGATCTTGTCCTGGATACAATGCACAATGCAAATCAGTGAAGCAGCGAGATCGTGAAAAGTGAATTGCGTTTTAGTGAGGGTTCGCCGTATTTGTTTTTGCCGAGACATAAGCAAAAGGTAGTACGCTATCCGCAGTATTTAATCACATTTGTCAAAAAAATGAACATTAGATTGTATAGCTCATAGCTGTAGCGCAATTTTGGGAAATGAAAAAACTACAAACAATAAAAACGCATATAAAAATAAGTACCGTATTTTCCGCACAATAAGGCGCACCTAAAAGCCTTTATTTTTTTCAAAAGCTGACCATGCGCCTTATAATACAGTGCGCCTTATTTATGGATCAATATTAATTCACAAAGTCTTGCAACTAACTTGCAGCCGCCGACTAGATTTTCCCCCGAACGCCAAGTAGTCCGCGGTGTATGCTGGGATTTATTTACCGGCGTTTCATTGGCTAACCAATGTGTCAATCATCATTTGAATAGATCACTATTGGCTAAAGTTATTCGGAGGTCAAGGGGAGGATCCTTTTTATCATTTACAGGCTGGCATTGGCTTAAACGGCAAAACAAAGCCTGCATTTGGCCGAAAAAGATGAATGCGTATAGCACGTGGCTGACGGCATAGAGAAAGCATTTTTTTCTATTCTGTATTTGTAAATATTTTATTCTCCTGGATTTACTACCCTCACGGATATAAGAGGACATTGGCTGCACGTTATTATGAACACAACGACTTTGGTGAGCTACTCCGGGTTTTATATTGTCCCTGTATCTTGTTTCAGACTGAACTCAATATATCTGTGATAAGCGGTGCAGATAATGGATGGAATGGAGTGTCTATTTTTAAATTAAACTCAATTCCAAGTGTTTATTGTCATATGCACAGTAAAGTTGCGAGCGAAAAAGAAAATAGAAATAAAGGAATGGTTGGCATTTCTTGAATCCCAAGACTTTAACCTTCCAAATGATGGAACGATGCATTTGAGTGACATCGTACGAACACCGCATCCGCACGTGTCTACGACACGTATTTGCTTCTTTGCAAGCTTTGGGAATGTTAAGGGGGTAATAAGTTTGACTGAACTATCTGACTGTTTTGTCGACGTTCCCATTGTAGCGCCTTATAATCCGGTGCGTCTTATGTATGTCAAAAATAGGACCAAAAACTATTTTTTCGGGGTGCGCCCTATAACCCGGTGCGCCTTATAGTGCGGAAAATACGGTACAATAAAAGTACTACTTTAAGAATGAAATCGTCCGTTTAATGCGGGGCGTTTGAATTGCAAACAGTGTAATTCGCGTGGTTAGGAGTACGATATATCATTTGTGTGTCACACTACTTTTATTCACGTACCAGAGACAAATGTTAGAGAATGGAGGGAACAAATATTTGTCCTGAAAGATATAAATAAACGCAAAAAAAGCCAGATGAAGGAAACAGCTCTTTGGTGTATCTGATGATGAGCTGGAATTCGAAGGACGTGAAATAAATGCATTGTTTATTTTATGATGGTATTGCGTTCATAATTGTCAATAAATGATTTAAATCATGACCGCATGTATCCAACAACGTTTGTCATTTTTCAATGCTTAGTTTCGCCTAAGAAAAAGTGAAACAAAATTTTATACTACTTACTAATTAAAAATTGGGGTCCGTTGGGGTCTGTGCTATACACCAATAATCTACACTTATTTTCATGCCTGATATTTACTTGATTTATTTGTGTTAGGTTTGTTGAAAAAAATATTCAGTGGGTTTATAGTAATAACCTTGGGTTTTTATGAAAGCCACGGATGTAAACCACCCAATGGTTTTGGAATTATGTCTGTATGTGCTTCAGGATCTGAGATTTCAATGATTGATTTGGCATTGACAATACTGTTTCCTTTCCAAGAAAAACCTTGTTTTTCGTGGGCGGGTCCAAAGCAACTCTCTGACCTGAGAGACATATAGCATCAGGCGCATTCGTCCTTGATGGGCTAAAGATAATAATAGAAAATACATGAATTCTATTATCTTCTCTATCTTGTTTTGTTTACGTTTTTTACAGTAGCTCCGCTTGGCCTTGTTGCCCATTCGGAATCTACTCCTCTCTCTCTTCGGTGTGAGCACATTTGGGAGGTGGTAATAGTACTCGCGATGATTTAAGACCTCCATTTTAAATGAGCTCTATCATCACTTCTCATTGAGACAAAGCTGTTTTTTCTCTATTGATCCATCAGGTCATGTGGAAATTGGACGGTCCTCAGTGAAAGGAAATGCTCCAGCATCGCATGTTGACCCCCTTAGACGAACGCTAGTTTGTCAAAAAAAATCAAACTCCGCATATTAAGCTGGTTAAGTGGGCTAATGGAGACCAAGAGCTGCCAGATTCAGGTCTAGCATTAGTCATGATGACGTTCCTGTTTGGAAGGCTGCAGCGTCCTGCTGAGCACGGAATTGCGACTATTACAGGCCGTGAATGACTAAAACAGACTTTTGGAGTGGTCCATTGCAGCCTTAAACTCGTTTTATAAGTTGCAGAATTAAAATTCGATTATCGGTGCTTGGAAAAACGTGGTCGCTTGATATCAACACATATGAAGTTGGGTGAGTTGGATGACTGAAACAGTGGGTATTTACAGGTGGAACAAAGCTGGCATCCAGATGTTTTTTGGTGAGTCGGTTCGTTTCTTGATTAGCATTTGTGCACAATGCAAGTTGCGAATAAGCAATTTAACAATGGAAACACAAGAATTTAGATATTATCTCAATAGTTTTTATATTTTCAAAGTTGTTTTTGAGACTTTTGAAATAAGACATAGGATTAATGTGCACATTATATTTCTAGACGTCATGAGACCCAGTCTAGTGACTTATGTTTGTTGTAAGCAGAGGTGGGTACTGGATTGTAACGAGTATGTTTGGGACATTTTATACTTCTGGGAGTACTTTTAAATTACTATACTTTTTACTTATACTTGAGTAGATTTGTCTAGAAGAAAATGTTCTCTTACGCGCTGCTTTGTAATTAAACGCAAAAAGCATTCATTAAGTTTGATTTCTGTGCAGTTATTTTTCTATTTTTACCTTTGGTGTCCATGGTGGATCTCGCACACACACACACTGGTTTGCAACCTGTTTGCTTGCAACACTGCCCCTTTAAAAGGGCAGTGCTTGGGCCGCACAGCTCTGCTTTCAAAAAAGAAAACAGGCAAATGCGTGTACTTACGTGGAGGGGTTCAATGTAAATCCCGCTTGAAACCATCTGAAATTTTCCGATAATCACGAGTCCTTGCAAAATGCTCCTGAGAAGCAAATCATTCTCCCAAGTCACATTTGCTCTGTAGACCTCGGAGAAATGTCTTTTTGATTTTTTTTTCTGGCAAACTTTAATGTTTGCGCCACTAATGTGGGCGAAGTTAGAAAGGGTTTCCACACGACTCGCGAGACAAGCATATGGTCTGCCCTGCTTCCTGTGCGGATCAATCAAAAGCACTAATGGCTCGGCCCTGTCAGACTGGAGCAGGTGGGCTTTGGGGCTAATAGAAAAATGAATCATTACTGTTTGGATGCACACATGCGTCGGCTTTTTGAGGCGCATAATGCAATAGCATGATGATGTATGTGCTCCCAGTGTGCGTATCCCAGCATGCTGCCAGCTAATCTATGCTTTAGCCTGTGTGACGTCTCCCAGTAAATTGTTTATATCCGTTCAGGCTTTGCCCACATGAATAATTTCTTTGCCTTATAAATATTTGAAACGTACACCAATCATTTAGAGCCATTGCCTGTCTCTAAAGCCCTTCCCCACACATTCGGTACACATGAACACTACCTACAATATATCCATTTTTTCAGTTTTACAGAACATTAGGATGGAGTAAAGGAAAAAGGAGGAAAAAGTGCACTGACTGTAATTGCTCCAAAATCAAAACAAGTGAGTGTGGCTTTGTCCTCATAACACAAAGACGGAGTGAATCACTGCAGTGCAATAAAGCGCTTTGGCCCCAAGGAGAGACTGCAGCAGTAAGAGCTAACCGAGCGCTAATAGAAGTCAGCTAAGGTCGCACGAGATGGTGCGATGGCAATGGTGATGAAGTTGCAATGACTTGATCAGCGTTGAGCTCGGCCCCGGACTAGCCTATCAGAACTGAGTGCAAATGTACCGAGGCTGCAGGCCTCGCAGTGCTTCTCACAGAGCTCACTTCCGTTCCAGCGGACGCAAAGGGTGGGCGGATCGATGCATATGGCGGAATTAATGATACTGAGCAAGTACTTGACTCGAATCGATACTATTCTCTTAAGATCTATACTCTCCTCCCATTTCACCAATCTCTATAATAATTTTGGTAGTTCGTCATGAGATTAAAACTTTCAATTTCGAACCAATTGTGGTTACAATTATGTGCACTACAAGTTTTGCTTTATAAACATTGTGCAATGGAAGGTACTGTATTTTCTGGACACCCGATTATCCTCCCGTGAAAGTTTTTCTAATAATATGTATATATTGCCCAATGTATTCACCGTATTTCCGGCTTTATAAAGGGGCACTGAGGCATACTTAAAATTAGTTTTACCTGGTTATATCAGTATCAGAAATTATTTCCCCCCCATTTTATTAACACTCCACTTATTGAAACATGAATATTTTGTTTGTTTGTTTGTTTGTACATGATTCAATTGTTTGTTTGTTTGTACATGATTCAAATTGAATCTTTTCTTCCGGCGCCGTCACGAATGGCAGCCACTCCAGCAGCTCCCGTGTTATTTTCGATTGTTCTCGATTGTTCTCAGCTCAGGGATGCTGCTGGAAATGTGAATTTCCCTTCGGGGATGAACAAAGTATCTATCTATCTATCTATCTATCTATCTATCTACTTTTAAGTATCTAGCACATTTGGGGATTTTGGGTGTGCCTATTTCCTGGAAAATAGAGTATTTTTGTTGTCTCGTTAACAATTTTAAACAGTAATGGGAATTTTGTTGCTTTGCTGCATTTTTGGTTTGACTCTGTTGACTTTTGTCTTGAAACAGTTGTGGTCGCCGTTGAAGTATTTTAACTTTTACGCAGTAATCCTTTGCTGTACATTGCGTAGTTTCATCGAACATTGTGTTCTGCATTCTGATTGGCTAGACAGAGGAGGATGCTTTGTAATTCCCATTAAACTTGGACTTTTTGACCCCTCTGATCTTGCTCTTGAGCCACATGTGGGTCTTTGGTGTTCCCTCTTTAAATATATGTGACAATGGAAGAATATTTGGCTTCTGTAGGACAGAACCAAAAGGTAAATGTTTTCGTGGAAGTATTTGAATTTATATATTCTTAAAATCGTATGGTTCACACTATTTGTACTTTGACTTCATTTTTAAAATATGCATTGGAAGGTATTAAAGTTGTCATGTGGACTTTGTTATAGTTGTATTTTTGTTACATTGCTGCTCTTTTGTTTGACTGTGTTGGAGTTTGTTCTGTACCGGTTGTAATAGAAATATTTATGTTAATTTTTTAAACTTTCTAAGTCTGCATTGTAGTTATTTAATTAAAAAATAGACATTTTCAGGCAGTAATTAAAAACTAAATCAAGAGAAGATTCAATTACTCAATCATCATGAGATTTCCAAGCGAAAGTATCGGATCACTATGTGTTGATACTATCCTGTATTTACTTGGATGGATACAAAAAATCCCAGTGTCGCCCACCCTTACCAGACACACACAGAGAGACCGAGCCAGACTTTTGGCTGACCTTCTGTTAGTTAGCAGATGGAGCTAGAATGGGAACTGTCATTCTCTGCCACCGAACAATGTTCCTAATGTGTGTGTTACGCTTTGACACCCACTGACTACAACATATCTGATATTCTCAGCCAGATTTATTTAAATAGAAACTATAAAATACAAGATGTGTTCTTATGTATATAGTCAAGTTTTAAATAGCAAAACCCCACTAGTGACTTCAAAGCTTAACCCCTTAACGTTCCTGTACAATCCACCTAAAATTCCAATCTAAGACGTACCCAAAATAATTTGAATGGTGTTTTTGTAACATTTGTAGAATCGGGACGGTTTTGGTCTCTTTTGAAAGGTAACACTGTCCCAAACTGAAACAATCACTGCAAGTGCAACTAAAGTTGAGTTGGAACTCACAGAAATAAAAGGTTTTTATTCTCGCCTGAATTCTCTTTTTGCAATTGAATGCCTGCAGTTAAGTGTAGTATGGGCAACTTAGCTGGAAAACAGGTGAGCCAATATTTGAAGCCTTACCTGGTACATTGTCAGATTTGATTGCAATCTTAAAAACTAAACATTGTATTTTACACATTTTTCTTAGGGTATGTTTAGGCGTTTACAAAAGTGGCCATTTGGAGATGACTACTATAGCACATTAAAACGTTTGCTAATTTGTATTTTAGTTTGACCAATGTTAAAGAGTTGTAAATGTTTAAATTCTCTTTTCAGAACTCTATCAATGATTGCGCACACTTGTGCGTAATAATTGTGCGTAAAAATTAATCACTGATTGCCTTGCGCATGTTATTTCCAGCTATGATTTGAATACACTTCCAAAAATTGGCACATTATTATGTTGGTAATGTCATTGACTAACCATTGTTTCAATCATAATTCGATTTGGTTACTCCTGGCTGAAGATATTTCTAATAATTTGAAGACGGCCAGGCGATGTAACGGTTACGCCGGCTTAACAGTTTTTGGGTATCTTGTTTCAGACTGATCTTGATGTTTCTGAGAACGTTACATGGTCAAAAACATTGTGTCATTTTGGATTGATAGACTTAAATGGCAGCAAAGCATTCACTGTTTTCCCCTAGGCTAAGCTACCATTCAACTGTATCGTAAGAAAGGTATCTCCCTGCTCCTCATAATGCCAAACTACAAAAGCTATGCTACAAACATTCATTGGTCAAAAATTGATATATCTCTCTGTTTCAGAATGTATGTAAAGATGACTTTCTTACACCAAGGACAATCCATAGATTCCAGCTGTGTAAACAATTGACTCCAAAACACACTATAATGCTAACAGATAAATATAAATCCGCCCTAAACCTTTTTGCTTCGTTGGACGTTGCTTCTTGAAATTTGTTTGTGCTGAATAAAATAATTTATATATCAGTGTAATTAATTACATTACATTAATCAACTAATAACATGTATTATTCCACAGGTCAACAACCTTTTATGAACCTGATAGATACCTTTTGTTAGTGATCGCCTCAAAGCGCTACTAGTTTGATATGCATTTCTATTTTGTACAACTTATCAAGGTGTTATTATGTTCTTACTATGTTATTACTAGGTTGTAATTATTAGAAGTTAAGGGAAAACAGGCTCAGTGAACAACAAAACATGCCGGTTAGAAATCAAATATCCTGGAAGATCACAGAGACCCATCACTGGTGAGCTATTTTCACAGGCACCACGTTAGAGACTCCTGTATTACATCATATTTTGTCTAAATGGACTCTTAGGTATTTGTTAAAAAAATACGCTTTTTTTATTGTAGTAGTGGGAAGCTGCACTGTCATCATCACAGTTCAGGGATCCCTTAACCACCTGAGTCGTCAGGGCATCACTTCCTGTGGTGTGTCTTTGGCTAATATGGCCTGGCGGCGCCCATCCCTCTGGGGCAGTTTTTTGGGTAGGTGTGATTTCCCCCAAATGAAACAAATAGTACTGGTTTTCATGGTTGACAGTTGCAGGAGAATCCTATGTATCGAACATTTTGCAGCTGTTCTTTTATGGTATAAAGCGTCATCAAGCTCTTCAAAGATGAGCAGGATTTTGGCATTGACAGAATGCGTTGTGTCGGTGACAATACTGAAACTGGATCCTAAATCATTGAGGGGAAAACTCTTTTGTTCTAAAATTAAGAGTATGCCTCTTTTGTTCATACTCTCATTTTACAATGTGCATTGCATCACTTGTAGCTTTGATAATTTTCTTGAAAAACAAACTTCGTGGTGATGTTCCGCCCTTTGTTTTTCTGAAATGTTTAAGGATCACAGGCTCTTTGTCCGGTAACAGACTTTTTGTTTCCTAGTTTTGTATTGTTTTTCAAATGATGTATGCATTTAAATGAAAACAATTACATGGATAAAAAATGAAATAGTTTTTTTAAATTAAACCTGGTTAAAATAAGGAACATATATAAATAAATAAATAACCCAAGAAAGGGATACCTTTAAAAATACATTGACGGTTTACTCATCCCTTAAACACCAGTGTCATCGGGGCAGCATTTTCTGTGTGACTTGGGCAAGTACCGCCTGTCCAGGCCGTTTTCATGGGTAGGGGGTTGCTACCCCGCATTAAACAGATAGAACAGTACTGGTTTCCATGGTTACCAGTAGCAGGAGCAGCTTCCTTATCTGACTCAGATACAGAACCTCGATCAACTGGTAGCTGTTGTTTTTTGGTGTAAAGCATCATCCCGCTCTTCAGAGATGAGCTGGACCTTGACATTGATGGCCAGCGGCCTCAGCCTGCCCCAAAGGACTACTGGTACTCGTGTAACAATATTGATACCGGATCCTAAATCATTGGGGAAGCATCTTTGGTTCCGAAATTATACAGTTGCACTGAACAAAGTGGATTTCTTATTTTTTTTTCTGTCTTCGCATAACCAAGGAATGTTTTTTGTGTATATCTTCAGGTAACATCTCCTCAAGCGTGAAATAGGAAGTGTATGTGAGCAGCCATGGGCCACAGAGCCACACCTCTGCTCAGTGAGCTGCTGCTGCTTCTGCTAGCAGCCTTACACACTCTCCTAGCTGTCAGCTTCCCTGAGGACATTGCACCCCTGGATGTCGTTGACGCCCACTGTGAGTTTACACACACACAAACACACAGACACACAACTACAATATCAGCAAAACTGGGTCCTGATTACAATGGCTTAAGCATGGGTAAAATGCAGTGCTGCTATATCCCTAATGCTGTGTGTATTTTATTACGATACTAATTGGCCAAAGCAGTTGTATGACGGTGTGATGCTGCTTCTTACAGCTGTAAGCTTTCATTTTCTTTCTTGCACAAAAAAAGAAAGCATCACCTGCTTGAGCTGGCTCTGAAAAGTAACCGTGCAATAGGGGGCAGAGACCAATGTGTTGGTGTGTGTTGGCCACGCAGTTTAAAATGACACTCTAGTTTGAGTTACCTATGAAACCACAAACGCACAAAAAAAATAATGACATCCACTGTATATTTGAAAGTTTTTTTTAAGTAATCTACCATTTTTATTGTGATTTCAACAGCTATATATGCAAAAACAGTATACTTAACGAGGAGTGTGGTACAATGCGCTACTAATACAAAAACGTTACAGATTGTGGTTGGAATAAAATGCTCCCAAAGTCTGCCCATCGATCATTAGTCACATTCATCCCATTTACTCTCCCCGTCTATCATCAAACTTTTCCAAAGGTTTATTGCTATATTTATAAATGTTTAATTTTATAACATTGCTTAACATGAAATGTTAAGTATACTGTATTTGATGAAATGTAATGTAACAATACTTGGCAAAACAAATTATTGAGCTGATCGAGACGATTAACTTTGCTTCGCATGCACAGCGCAACCCTGCCGTTAAGAGGCCCATAGCATTAGAAGTTCTAATACACAACCAATGGCTAAACATTGTGACATTCATGATGGAAAAAATTGCCAAATTAAAAAAAATTATGTTTAAGAATTGAATGGTACTCACTGGAATACAGTGCCGTGCCTAGGTTAAACAATCTTGTTGTCATTAGGATCCACGCATATTTCCCTTCAAAATTTGACCAAAACTGAGAAATAGAATATTAAGAATCTTCCGAAGTTTAATATGCTAGTTTGTAGACGATTTCTGAACACACATGTTCTATGAAAACTACAAATATCTCCCCCAAAAACCAACAATGATCATTTATGTATTGAAAATGTTGATTGTTATCAAAACTGTTGATTATTACAAATACTAAAAATTTACACTCAAACCAAATTAGAAAAATAAAGTTATTAACGATCACTACTTTGTTCGCAGTCATTTAAGTTATAACATTTTCTAAGAACCTCTTCAATCTACAAAAGGTACTCTTACATGCTACTAACAGGGTTCTACAGGTGTTTGAAATCCTTGACAAAGCTTGAATTGTAATGTTATGGTTTCAAGGATTAAAAAGGTCTCTCATTTTGGTTGAAGTCATTTTCGATACTTGAAATTGTTGCCATGTTTTTCAACAAGTCTGCTTAAAAATGAGGCCAATGCTGCTTTCCGGTGGCTTTGCCATTGCATTTATTCTTCTTTTGTGGGTAACGGCAGCTGGCATTAGTTTGTACCTTGTTGTCCTGTGAAGTGTCTGAAAATTTAAGATACATATTACTGTAAATTTGACCCAACACATATACGAGGAGAGATTTCTCCCCAAATTACTTACACACATATTGTTCAAATCCACAAATATATTTGCGATCCACTCGTTATTTGGACACATGCATGCGCAAGCCTAAAAATTGCATATGTAATTTGCAGATATATTTGTGGATCTGCGAAAAACATAATGACACCGGATTTCTTCTTTTGATGGTACTAGAGAAATTTGGAAAATTGGCTTTGAAAGTCTTTATATATGTGTACGTACCAACTAAGGAAAAAAAACAGAATTTGATCATTCTTTTTTCCCCCCATGCTAAAATAAAATTGTTTATATTTGGCAGCTCCTACAAAGGATGAAAAGTATTCCTTCTTCGATTACATTCTGCTTTGCACTGCAATAAATGGTGGCATCAGTCGGCCTTAATATAGACACAGCAACCAAATCAATGAGTCACATTGGATTATTTTCCTGCACGCGCAGGATGTCAAAAGCGGCAGCCCCTTTCAGCATACCGAGTAATACGTTGGTGTATTTGCAGTTTCACGGAGGTACCCCGTGTTCAGAGGCAGGCCCTCTGGTAACGAGTCGCAGCACCGCCTCGATTTTCAGCTGATGACTAAGATACAGGACACGCTTTTCATCGCTGGCAGGTAAACCCAACAAATGCACAATCTCCTTCACACGTCTCGCCACACCAATTCTCTAACTCGCATCTTGGCAGGTAAACAGTGGCGCTAGGGAGATGGGGGGGGCAAGCTCTTAGTGTTATTGGATCCGCTTCTTGTAGGCCTGCCATCTGATGTATATGGCTGTTATTGATCCAGCAAAAGCGTCTATCAACCTCTGCTGATGCTCTGTCAGGGATTTCTTGGCATCTCTACATGTCCTTTTAGTATTTATGAGCATCAGGATTAATCTTACCACCAGCCACTAGTATTGTAGCAAGAAATCACCTTGACATCTATGGTATAAATGCCTCCCCTCTAACACATATCCCCCCCCCCTTCTACTGTAATCACAAACATATGTATTACTTGGGTAAGTTAAATCACACTGCCAGTTGTGGGTGCTCACATATGTCTGATAGTGAGGTCTCTTATTGTTCCCAGTTTGTTGTTCAGCATTGCACCATCAAAACAATGACGCCATCCACAATGCAGAAGATTTTCAGGTTTTAAAGCCTGTCCTACAACTGAGGATGAATTCTTGTTTTGTTTTTTTTTTTTTGCAAAAAGCTACTAGATTCTACTCCTCTGTTTGCTTACCGAAGTACTCATGTTACAATAGAACCAAAAGATGTTTTTTTTTGAATGATCAACACATGTGATTTTCCAAGGATGAGCTCAACTCTAAACAAGAAGCAATAGGGAAATATAATGATTACAATGCATCTGTGTCCCTGAGATGATAGACTTTGAAAAACGTGCGTCAACTGTTAATATTATTGCGCTTTCACAGAAATTGTTAGTCTGTTCACCTTTTACTCATTTGTCCTGTTGCATCACTGAGATTGGGTTATGTTGCCTTCTGCAGAGATCAGGTGTACCTTGTAAGTTTGAGAGAATCCTACAGGAATGAGATCATCCCTTACCGGGTAAGATTCTTGCCACAAGCTACTCACTTAAACCACAAACGAGCACACGCGCATGCATGCAGCCATTCATCACAAAGTAGGCGGGTTGTAAAATGAGAGAGTTGAAAGGAGAGACGCACACATGTTGTGCGTGTGTTAACATTCCTTTTAGTACTCTACACATATATATATATATATATATATATATATATATATATATATATATATATATATATAAGCTTCATATTTTGCTTCCTTAGAAACTGACATGGCGATCAGGCCAGGCAGACAGAGAGATGTGTGCCGTCAAAGGAAAACACAGAGTAAGTAAGCCCCACAAGTGTTGTTTTATTGCTACCTAATTAATAAGGCAGGTAAAAAACAAATCCCTCAACACTGTCTTTGTGTGTTTACAGGATGAGTGCCATAACTTCATCAAAGTGCTGGTTCCCAGAAATGACGATCTGGTCTTCATCTGTGGCACCAATGGCTTTAACCCCATGTGTAGATACTACAGGGTCAGCATAAAACACGTATATCCTTATTGATGCTTTGTGATGTGAGGCACTTGTTAATATTTCAAGCTTCAGTCAATTTTTATTCTTTTACTTGTAAGCTTAAACTTTATTCTCAACTAGCAGCAGGCTGGGAAAATTTGTGGGAAATTCATCTAAAAAAGAGACCTGAAACGTTTTCTTTCCTCATTTGAAAATGACTGTCAATATGTAGTCATCAATCTATCATAGACAAAAAGAGACATTTTTAAAACAAGCATCCTTGTTTTAATCGTGACAGCACTCTAGCTTAGAGCTAATGCGAACACGTTTAGAGACCTGAAATAAATTATGCAACCAATGAAGCTGTGTTAGTATGTGACTAACTGTTCGCAAAGCTCTTATAACTTACCCGGATTTAGTCACTACTAAAACTGATTTTATAAAAAATCAAAAACTGTGCTGTCATTTGGAAGTTTATCCTATTAAATGTAACATGTTGCATGGGGCAGTTAATTGAGAAATAAATCATTGACTGTATTTGGCGGTTTAGCTGTCAAAAATATTTGAATAGTTCCACACAAATATCAGTGCAACATATGCATACACACAATAAAAAATATTACACTGCAAATTGAAAAATATGTTCCACAGGCAGTTAAATGTTCTCAATGATTCATTTTTCCTTTTTTTTTAAACATTTACCTATTCAACTCATTTTTCTGGTATCGGCTACATCTTATACTATCTTTCAACTTTTTTTTTTAGAAATACTAGAAAGATTGTACTTGAACTGAGCACTTATATCTTATATAACAGATGGGATAAAATTATGCCAAATAGTTTTATATATTATTTTGGCCAAAAAGATAATCTAAATTGAGAAAAAATATCCGATTTGGCAGATCACATGTGCTATTTTTTCATTTTCATATAACTCATAATGGAAAAATACTTTGAATGAGCAAAATAATGTGAGTATTGTCCTTATTTTGCTTCAATCGAAATATTAAAACTGGAGAAATATATAGTCAAAAATGGCAAAAGTATCTTATTTTGCTGAAAAAAATTCTTAAACGTACAAAATAAGAAGAAAAACTAAGTTTGAAAAGAGGATCATAATCTATGTAAAACAAGAATATATAACTTGTGAAAATAAGTTAAATATTTATCGTTCTATGTTTTTCCCACTTGACTTTTTTCATTTACATATATTTACACTTTGTTTGCAATGAACCGCTAACATTCTTCTGAGGAATCGAGACGTTTAAAATAAACGAGCACGTGGACTTAAAAAGTCAATCCAAATCATTAAGTTCACTGTTTGGCTCATTTCTTTTCCATATTTGCTTTGCTGCCGTTGTTAAACGTACGCTCCCGTTTCTTCTTTCAGCTGGACAACCTCGAATTGGATGGCGAAGAGATCAACGGTCTGGCACGGTGCCCATTTGACTCTAAGCAAACCAACGTTGCTCTATTTGCAGGTGAGGGTCTACCACAAATATGTCAAACATACGGCCCCTGGTTGAATTAATTCGGCCCACCGTACATTTCTATGTAAAAGGTATGTTAAAAAAAGAAACTAGTCCCTAGATCAGGGGTCGGGAACCTATGGCTCGGGAGCCATATATGGCTCTTTTGATGACAGCATCTGGCTCTCTGAAAATTTCTGAACGAAACAAATCAATCAATAATTTTACTAATAATGTTACTTTAGCAAAATAAATAATAATAATAATAAAGTCAGAAAAAAACATGTCAAAAATAAATAAATAGATACACACATTTTAATTTACATATATTTTCACCTGAAACTTTTCGTTCAGGCACGCAGCTAAGAGCCAATCTGTTCTCCGGGTCCGCTACCCGGAAAGTCTCATTTTAATGGATAATTATAAATAATTGTTCGTTTTTGTTATTAACTTACAATGTTGTTCAAAATAAATTCTGTCTTATGATACTATAAACTCGTTGATTTTCCTCTTCCATTTAGCTGTTTTTGGTATTAAAATATACATATGGCTCTCCTAGGATTAGATTTTAAAATTTGGGTTTTTTCGGCTCTTTCAGCAAAAAAGGTTCCCGACCCCTGCCCTAGATCATTTCTATTAAAAAAATTATATTTTTTTTAATTATAAGTGATTCATTTACATAGTGTGATGAGTTGGTTCAGGTTTAAAACTGCATTCACTCAATTGTTAAAATAAACCAGTTAACATATTCATTGCCAAATCCAAACATCTTTATTCCATTGTTTGTGAATAAATGTTTTGTGTTTAGAAAAGATACCTTGTCATCTGTGATTATAGTAGTATGTAAGATAAGTTACTAATGTAGGCTGAATGATAAAGAAAAATACAGAAAAAACGCTAAAAATCTGGAGAATTATTTTACTGGCGCCAGAACCAAACTGGGTTTAACATCCCTGGTCTACTGCACCTCCGTCACATAAAGGAGCACAAGAATCATGGTGCTGCTTCTGTTCTCATTATTACTTTTTTTTGTCACACTGTAAATCTGCCTGCAGCTCAAAGCAACTTGTTCCAATTAAAGCTTTTAAATAAGAACAGAAGACGGTGTTTTAGTCCAGCATGTGTTGATTGTGTTTCTTGTTGGTCTTGTTTTGTAGAGGGGAAACTGTATTCCGCCACGGTGGCTGACTTTCAGGCCAGCGATGCCGTCATTTATCGCAGTATGGGTGACGGATCCGCCTTGAGGACCATCAAATACGACTCAAAGTGGCTTAAAGGTAAGCTAGCGCACAGTTTTGCAAGATAGATGGTTTGGAAACCACCGGGCTGCGGACTGGTTCCGGGACTCTTTTATGAATTTATTTGTGTACATACACATTATCTTTTATTATTATTAACCTCAATTTGAGAGGTTTTGTGGTGGGGAATTATCGTATTCCGACAACGGTAAATCAATCGACACATGTCCCCCGATAACATACGCATCATTGGAGCAGGAGTTAAGCTCGAATCACGGTAATGATTGGTGGTGACTTAGGAAAAGGCACTACATTTTTTCTTATTACCACATTATTTTATGGTACCATGTTTTCTCTCCTATTGTTGTGCATGAGTTGTTTTGGCTGAATTACATATCATAATGGTCCACTTCAACGTTATTCAATATTGCACTGTAATGGAGCATTATGGGAATGAGTTAGCATAAAAACTCGTATACAGCGATTGACTAATCACGTGCGGCTTGTGAGACAATGTGATACCGTGAGTAAACCTAGTATGATAAGAAGATTACATACAGGGTTTTTTTTCCATGTCATTCAGATAGATCCCTGATTATGTAGCGATATCACAGTGGTTTGGGGCTTATTGTTATTATTACTATTATTAGCATTATTACTGGTATCTAATCCAAATTGTATCAGTCTATCTGTCATCAATCTTATCCACCTTATCAGTCTATCTAAATCTGGGGTGGCCAACCTGGTCTTTAAGAGCCGCATATTTTGCACGTTTTGAAGGTTTCTCTTTTCTAACTCAACTTATTTAAACTACTAGCTTGTTAGCAGGTTGTGTGGGAGATTTTTGAGGATCCTGGTAATTGGAATCACATGTAATGGAGCAGAGAAACTCCAAAAACATGCAGGACATCTGGCTCTCGAGGACTGGGTTGGCCACCCTTGATCTAAATTTATCTAAACACCTTTATGAATCCTGATTTGTGTGTATGTGTGGGTGTGGTTGTATGGGACTTATAAGCTCCGAAACGTCTAAACTGATATTCGTAAACACTCACACAGTTGTACTTCAGGGCTCTGCGAGTGTCTTTAACTAGGTTTCTTGTCAAGGGTCCCCCTCAATAAATACAAACAAAATTGATAAACATCTGCATTCTTGTACAAACGTACAGGCGCTTTTTCAACCAACCACGACCCCGACAACCTCGCCCAAGTCGAATGCCATTATGCTTGTAATTACTAATGTTATATCAGAACCTGATACAGAGAAGGTTGCCGACCACCCGCATGGAGTTCTCCTTTCTTGCTAAACTCCTCAGGGGTATACGGCCTGCTCCCTCTCAGGCAATCTAGGTCACTCCCAGTCATATACAGCCGTGTACAAATCCCTGAAATATTCAACACGCACACTGGTGGTGACGATGCAAAAATACTCTCTTAACTCTCTGCTTCTTTTTCTCCCTCAGAACCTCATTTCCTGCACGCAGCTGAGTATGGGAATTACGTGTACTTTTTCTACCGAGAGATCGCAGTGGAACACAGCAATCTAGGCAAGGTAGGAAGAGTTTCAGCCCACCACATTTTCCAACCTATGTAGGGTACCTGATAGCTCCTCAATTGCATTCATTTCTGAAACAAATGGACAATATAGCAGCGCTGTTCATGTGATTGGTATATGGCTGAATTCTCAACAGTCTGGGTTTGCTGTACATGTTTGCCAGATGTAAAACCATTATACACTGAAAGGATTTGTCTTCCAGAGAATGCGTAGTCAGAAGCTGCCTCTATCTCCCAGCTAACACAAGGGCCTTAAGGTGTTCTATGCTGGAAGCCGGCATCAGATATGAGCAGGGTCCGTCCTGGACGCATCTGCCCCCAGTTTCCATTTGATAGAATATTCCAATCGTTTTAGTACCAGGGTGAAAATCAATAGGGTTTTTCGAGGAGCGGTCTGAGGGACCTTTCGGGAATCCTCTTGTCTTTCTTATTTTTATTTTGTTTTAATGCGTTACGTTGTCAATTGACATTTGACATCCCCAGCTCTCGCTATTTCAGCAGAGCAACTCACATCCTGAAAAACTTATAACACCCCAGCCACCATCTTTTTGAACCGTTACCATCGGCCGACGGACCTGTTTTTATTTGACTATTAACGACTCAAACATCTATTAAGCGTATCAACACCTCAGACACTAATAGTGAGTATGTTTGCAAGCCTTTAAAATATATTTTTCACGCAAACTATGAAGAACAGTGTTGGATTGCAACACAGACATGACAAGTGGTCTACGTATCTTCATTGGCGGTTGGCGCGCTAACGGACCAGATTGCATTCACTTGCTATCGTTCCTCAAGGATTAAAGGAAACTTCAGCCACCTGACATTGACGCCGATGTTGCGGAAAAAGTATTGTGTTTTTGATATATAACTTCCAATACTGTTCAATTTAGATATAGAAATTGAGGAAATAAGCATGCCTCTAAAATATATTTTTCACGCAGAATTTCCCGCTAGTTGTCTGCTGATTGAACAGTTGGCAGTACAGATTTGAAATCCTCTTTCTTACACAAGGCAGCTTTAATATTGGTTATATAAACAAAAATGGCACATGAAGGCTTCCTTTGCTCCTGTCTTCCTCTGAATCGAACACACATCACTTGGTTCCATTAGTCAAGCCATTCAATGTGCTTTTTAATCTGTGACCTCACTCAGCATGAGCTTTCCACACAACATTGCGAGGTCTAAATAAAAGTGTGTATTCCCGCCGCCCGCGTTAGGCTGCAACAGAATGGCGAGCTGCATTATTTAGAGCACCAAGAGTGTTTTTAGTGGCGTTCACCCAACTGAATTCCACTTGCTGCAGCTTCTATCCCTACTTCAACTCTGGCCCCTTTTAGGTGGTCTACTCTCGAGTGGCCCGCATCTGCAAAAATGATATCGGCGGGTCACAGCGGGTCCTGGAGAAACATTGGACGTCATTCGTGAAGGCCAGGCTCAACTGTTCCGTGCCCGGGGACTCCTTCTTCTACTTTGACGTGCTCCAATCCATCACTGACATCATCAACATCAACGGCGTCCCCTCGGTGGTGGGCGTGTTCACCACACAGATGAACAGGTGGGTTCATCTTTTTATCATCTTTCCGGCTAATGGATGGACTTATTTCCAGGATGCCAGGAGGTCAAGTACGGATAGTAAATCAATTCACTTGGTTTCCGCAGTATTCCTGGGTCAGCAGTGTGCGCTTTTTCCATGGCCGACATTGAGAAAGTTTTCCACGGTCGTTTCAAAGAACAGAAGACCGCAGATTCCATATGGACACCTTTTCCGGAGGAGAAGCTCCCCAAACCTAGGTAAAGCCCGGCGCACACCTAGTTCCAAACGCATGGGGAATTTGATGATGACGCATTTCACTGCAGAAGGTCATTGGTGCTGTGCCCCACAACCATGACGTCATTTTTAGCAGGGGCCAATTTCCTTTCTGGTCCAAGTTGGTCACATCATGTGTTTTCGGGACACGTGACGAATTATTCAAGTTGGCGCTTGCAAAGATGGACACGTAGTTACTACTGTGCCGAAAGAAAGCGCTAATGAGGGCGAGGGCTATGTCATGTAAATTGTGATACCCTATAATATGGAAGACCGATCCCACCATCATCAAGAAATAATGTATACATAAATAAATACCTCCAAATTGTATTTTGTCGTTGTATTTTAACGTATTTTGTACAATTTGTATTTTGTCGTCGTTTTATTTTGTCAGTGTGGTATTTTGACGTCGGATTTTGTCGTGGTCATAATTTGTCACGGTAAATGTTACTTAAATTAGGGGGGGGGATCAAACTGGCTAAGCTTTTCACTCATTGGTTGATCAACATGTGCGCCGATCAACTGCAATGCCTTTTCTTGTTTAGTTCTCTTACTTGGCTGCCCTCAGTGGCTGTTAACTAGTTGAGGGAAGAAAGGCAGTTTGATCCTTGCCCTCATTTTAATAACATTGTGTCGTGGAAAAATGCAATGACAACGAAACACAAAGACTATAAAATAAAACAACAAAAAATACAACAGCAATGACAAAATACAAAACCAACAAAATGCAATTCATAGATATTTATTTGTTTATTTCTACTTATGGCAGTTTCGGTCCTCATACGATATTTCTATACGAGCACTAGGGCAACTATACTGTGAATCATAGACACAGACATGAAAAGTCGTCTCTCTGGGTTTTTGTCATTGGCAATTCCTACCGTAACAGACCAGATTGCACCTGCTTGCTATCGTTTCTCGAGGATTAAAGGGAACTTTGTCGACCTAACATTGGTACCGATGATAAGGAAAGAAGTGTCATGTTTTTGATAGATTACTTCCACTGCTGTTGAATTTGGATATATAAATCGAGGACTTGATTTGTGGAAGAAAAAGTTGAAATAGAAATATTGTGAGTTCGTCTTCCTGTCAAACTTCACGTGTTGCTTCTGTTATGATGAATAATGTTGGCAAACACATAGACTAATTTTTCGTCTAGTCGGTGTCATAAATCTTTCCAGACACTACTGCGGTGTTTTGTATTCAGAGCGCATGCGTTGTGGGAAAGAGCAGCTCGCTTATTTCCTCTGTGCTGCCCGCACGTGAGGAATTTGGTGACCGAATGCCAGAATGATCAAACATCGGCGCCTCACTGTTTTCCTTCAAAACGTGCCGCTGGACATCTGTCGCCAAGAGCAAAACACAGATCGCTGGTAGTGTCGCACAAGAATCGTGCGAGCGTTCTGAAAATATCAACGCAATATTCAAAACGAGATGTAATGAAAAGAAAGGAGCCTGACCTTTTCGTGGCACTTGACAGATGCTAACCAGCCTTTTTCCCATTGTTTGGGTGAAATCAAATATAGGAGTAAAATACCTAGTTATTAGCCGTGACCCAGGGCGCACACACACTCCATCTGCTGATGATTAAATTATTAACGCGGCATAATTATACGTCCATGCAGTTTGAACCTATTTATCACGCGTACAGTAGGCTTTTTCGAAGCATGCCCCGTGTCCAAGACAAAACAAATTCCACAAAGCACCTCATTTCCCCGGTGAATCATTAATGGAGGATAACCATGCATATTATGCATATTTAATGCTTCCGGCTGAGGCCTTTTTTTGTGATCCAATAAGCACCTGCTCCCCAACCCTTTCATTTCACTTTCGATCCACTTCGATGCACATGCTGATCAACCCCCCTGGTGTGCAATGATCACACGAGCTGTTTTTTGACCTTCTGCCCTCTGTTCATGCCAACCCTCCATTTTAGACCCGGCTGCTGCGCAGGTTACAGTCCAGCTGCATCCTTTAAAAGTTCTATCGAGTTCCCGGATGAAACCCTGCAGTTTATCAAGTCCCACCCTCTGATGGACACGGCTGTGCCTTCCATCGGGGACGAGCCCTGGTACACCAAAACACGTGTCAGGTAAATGTCGAAATACCATAAATGCGCTTCACAAATACGATGGCGATACTTGGGGAGTGTTGTTAAGGGTTTCCTTTCATTTGAAAGACACAATGGTTATATTTAGCATTCATTTACAGTCGAGCGAGATTAATGGGAACCAAAACAACCCGTGAAAAGTGGAAGTGTGGCTCCTGTTTTGTTTGTTTTTGGGGGGTTTTGGGCGGCATTCATTAGAGCAAGACTGGACGACATACTGACTGACAATTAGAGAGCAAGAGAGAACAAATTGAAACCCGGTTCAAGACCATATGGAAACATTTGAGGGCCTGGAGAGGGATAGGTGCCACCAGGGTGTACTTGCCAAAGACACACAACAGGAAATGGTGCCTCTATGACCTTAGCGGTTAAGGGATCCACCATCACTATTTCAAATTAGTTGTTTTTGTTTCTTTCTGTGATATGATCAAAGCCGACTGGAAAACTGAGAGAGCAATTGAGAAGAAAGAGAGAGGACAAATTGAATCCCAGAACGTATTTGAAATTACTCAATGTTTCTTTAATTAGTTTTTGTGGGGGATTTGATCAAAGCTCTGCCAAGGCGAAGGACAAACATCTTTTTCAGTGAGAAGCAGAAAGAACGCAGAGCAGGTAGTCCGGTCACAATACAGTATGAAAGACGCTATGATATGAATTAGCACCGTAGATCTCAAGTCAAGGGGTGCGATGGGCGTGAATCTTGGCTGACCCTGCAACCCCTCCCCCATTACTGACGACACTCCTCCTCCCACTACTCCAGTAGCAGAGTGCAAGTGAGTTTGCAAGGGCGGTGCTGTGTCGGTGTAGGAAACGTTTCTTGTTTGTTTTTTAAATCTTTTTTTTAAATTGAATGCCCAATCGGCTTGAATCTTGGCTGCCTGAAACGTTCTTCAATGGTGCAGGAAGCATCCGTAGATTTATTTATCCGAGCTCTTTTTTTAGTTAAATATTTTTTTCCTAATCCTTTATTTTTTAATTAAATATATTTTATTTCCCGCGAAGGAGTGAACCAGCAATAATTGAAGTCTCCTTATTGCCATATTTCAGTCTTCCAACTTATAGATAATTTTAACAAAATGTGAGACACAATTGTGGAATTAAACCAAATGTACTCAACATTTTATACTGTGCTTACAAATGAAAAGTTGTAAAGTAGGTGAGGAAATATTGCCCCTCCCCCCTGAAATAAAGGTATTTACAACCTCCTTCTGCTGCAGTTACAGCCACAAGTCTTTTTGGGTATGTATCTTTATCCCACGCCTACCTTGTGTGTTCTCTGGTTAGTCCATTTAAGACAGTAACAACAATACCAATTCTTTTTGAAGACTAAAAACAGTATACAGATAAAATATTACACAAATTTTAAGTAATATACAGCTTAAACATGTATTTAAGTTTATTTATTCAAATATAAATCTGGTGCCAACCGTGTACAGAGTAAAAGCTTAAAATAAGAGAAATATAGATTTCCTCAATGCTTTCTGCTCAACACTACAAATACTTCAGATAAAAGCCCACAAAAACCAATATTAAAAACAGATATTTAAAATAATGACATTATTTTTAAGCAGAGCAAGATTATTAATTGTTCTGTGTTAGACAATATGTCACACTAATTCTGAAAGTTAACTTGTAATAATTACCTCTGAAAGACATGAGGGAGCAAGTCCATGCATAATTTTGTATGATGCCAACAGAACCTTAAAAACACATTTTAAGCTAACAGGGAGCCAATGCAGGTTAGCTAAAATCGGGGTAATGTGATCAAACTTCCTTGTCTGAGTTAAAAGCCTCATGTTTTTTTCATTTTCCTCATGTTGAGGTTTTTAAGTTTTCCCTTGCCCTCATGTAGGTTTTACAACAGAGGATTGTGTAATAATAGTCTGTAGTTTGCAATAATCTGTGGTCTGTGCGGCCCTTTGAGACTCCTTGTGATTAAGGGCTATACAAATAAACATGACTTGACTTGACTTAAAGGGACAATTGTGTATTATTTAGCGCCTTCTAGTGGGAAAAAAACTTTGATTAAAAAGACGAGAGTGATTTGAATGATAAGCCAAAACTCATGAACTATCATATAGTACATGTAGGTCAAGAAATTGAAATTCATTTTACATTACATGAAGCTCATTTCGAAGGAGCTGACGTGATAGTCCCCCTACCTTTTACCCATTTTGCTGCTAAGGATACCTCAAAAACTTTGTGAAAGGCTGGTTAAAAAAATTAGTTTTTGTAATCTTCTTTGTGCTTTGTAACATTAGTTTTTGGTTGCACTACCAATAGTGACATTTATCGGTCAAATATTACACAGGGTCTCTTTAAAAGTTTATTTTATAGATTTCTTTTCTTAGGGATACTTGTATGTATCCTAAAAATACATGGCTTGTTTGGCTAGGTACAGGCTGACTGCGCTGGCCGTGGACAACGAAGCAGGTCCAAACAAAAACTACACAGTGGTTTTCATCGGTTCAGAGTCAGGAGTGGTCCTGAAGGTTTTGGCGAAGACCACAGCCACGTCCCTGAACGACAGTCTGCTGCTGGAGGAGATAGACGTCTTCAACAAGGCCAAGTAAGCCGCTAAGCACTTTTCACCCACTGTCTGCTTTTGTTTTCTTCTCTCTTTGGACGAAGACTCTGCAACTACTTGACGGGAGCTTCTCTGTGCTGATAGCAGTGTCAGTCTGATGACTGCTGTTTTTTTTAATTTTTATTTTATTTTCCGTAATTGCCTCTTTCTTTCTGGATTTTTACATTATTTGCAAATGTTAAAAATGTGTTTTAGTGATCCCAAACACTTAAACATGCATAATGTAAGGTAATAGTACATGGTTTTTGCATAAAGTCTATACATTTCATCATTATTTTACAACAAAAAGCATTTTGAAGCGGGGTAGGCGCACTAGTCAATGTGTCCGCCAAAACAAAATGCGAAGCTAGGCAACGACTAATATTTTAGCGGCTCGTTATATTGAAAACAAGTTTATCATGTGTACTCAGAGGAAAGTCAGACGAGTGCAAATAAATCCTGATCACCAGCAGTTGCTCCGTAGATTATCAGTTACGCGAAGAGACTGAAGCGATGTCAGGAGAGATAGGAATAGCAGGTCTGGCCTATTGCTATGAGTAAGCTATGTAACAACTATCTTAAACCATCCCTGCCGATCCTGTATCATACCATAATGCCAGATTCCTTACCCATGAAACAGATGACCAAGAGCAACCAATTCTTGGGAAACTGCTACATTTTACTTATCACAGAGACCCGGCTCAACACAGCATCCCCATTGATAGTGTGCAACTAGCCGGCCGCTCTCTAGGTCTTTTTCTTACACTAAAAGGAGAAGCCCTCTTATGCCAGGGCGCTATTGTATTATTACAATAAATATATTAATTTAACTGCAATTCTGCTATTTTGTTAGACATCATCAAAGACTGTATTAAGGTTGCAAAAACCAAGGGATTACTGGATAAATAATATGCCCAGATGTATTATTTATATCCTGATTCATTCAATTCGTGTCTGTTTTCTATCCAGAATGTCACTGAAAATCGAACATCTCGGGTCAACCTTGGGTGTTGTCGTGAGCGGTTTGTGGAAACTCAATGCCTCCACTGTCAGTTCGATAGGGAATACACAATACATCTAGACCAGGTTTATGTGATATTTGAAGTGCAACATCTATATTTTACCACAGCAAATATATTCACTCTTTAGCATGGCTTGTTCCCAACGGTGTGTTCCCGACTGCCAAGGGAACTGCGCTTCCTAACAAAAATTGTTCATACACATTCCATGAGTAGGGTCGATAATTAGTGGGGGAAAAAATACTAATGCCATCATGTCATACAGATGTTTTATGAGGAATACCTGGAATATAACAATATCACAACTTGTTTTTTTAAGGATTTTGAAGAATAACAACCCATGTGGTCATTTTTTAACCAATTTATGCATTCAAGGGTTAGTTCTAGCGAGTTGCGACATGTTTATGATGTCACCAGTCACTGTTTTTTTTTTTGAGTCTCCAAATGGCCACCTTTAGAAACGCCTAGACATACCATGAGAAAAAAATTGCAAAATACTAATGTTTAGTTCTTCAGATTGTGATCAAATTTGACAAGGTACCAGGTAAGGCTTCAAGCTATTGTCTCTCCTGTTTTTCAGCTAAGATACCCATGCTAAACTCATCTTGCATGTAATTGCAAAAAAAAATAAAAAAATGAAAATACACCTTTTAAAAAAGACCAAAACCATCCCTATTCTCTAAATGGTTTACTACTACTACTACTTTGGATACGTTTTGGATTAATATTTTAGGTAATTTTTACAGAATTATTATGAGGTAAAATAAAAGTAAACAGCATCGTCTTCAGAGGTGCTTTGTTAGGGTTTACTGTCTATAAATCCTTGGGAAAAAACGCAGCGTTATGCAGTTACACAATCGCACTACATCGCATTGTTGATTAGATTTCGGTTAATCGTTCAGCCTTATTATATTACAATTTCTCCAGTTTAATTAAAAGGAAAAATCTGGTGTCAATCATGTATTGTACCAGGCCACAAATATATGTATGATTTACATATGCCGTTTTTAATCTTGCGTGTGCATTGATCAAGACATATGGTTTTTAGATAATGAGTAAATTGCGAATACATGTGTTTTGAGGCAAATATCTACGCACATAGGTGTTGGGTAAAGAGTACAGTAATATTAATATTACATTTTCAGTTCTGGGAAACATTATATTTAATTTTTTTGCATGGCTCATATAAATATCCAGAATTGATGCGTAATCCTTTCACTAATACACATTTCATTGTGCCCTGTTTAGGTGTAGCATGCATCTGTCCTCTTGTGTGCTATTTGTTGGGGGCGATGATACATCATAGGTCAATGCTGTACAAACTAATGCCAGTTGCCGAAACTAGGGAGGGAAAATAAATGCAATAGTAAGTTAAAGCCACTAGATAGCAGACTTGTTGAAAAACATGTGAACAATTTCAAGCATCTACACTTGACCCAAATTCAAGCTCTTTTCAATCCTCAAAAACACAACTTTAAAATTCAAGCATTTTCAAAGATCTCAAGCCACCGCACGAACCCTGTGATAACAGTTTTTTTCTCTCGACTGTCAGGGACAATCTTCCATCATAATCAGCCATAAAATCTGGGTCAGAGAAAGTTTGTTGAATACATTCTGTTTCAAAGATAAGACTCACATGATATTTTAATGGGATTCAATTATGCCACAAAAAAGACAGATGGGTCAACTTTAAGACCAAATTTCTTGAGTCCTCCGGTATATAGATTATTTTGCAACATACAGTCGCTTCCTCGAACCCAATCACTCTCCACGGAGCACCCGCTGGTGGTTAGCATCTCTTTGCGCTCATCTGACTTTCTTCAAAGTCCAATTTAATTGATGAATTTATTTTTAATGTAACAGCCACTCAAAGCTAGCGATCACCATGCTTCCCGGTTTGTTTCGGTGTAACATTGACTTATGCGCCCACCCGGCTGTTTGACTGACAGCATACACTAGTCTCTCGCAGTCGTGCAAGCAGTCATGCCCATCCAACACACAAAGCCCTACCTACCCTGCCCTTGTGACAGCATTTGCTGTGTGCTGTCATTAGAACACAATGCACAATTAATATCAATGACAATAAAGACGTCCATCCATCCATTGTCTGTGCCGTTTATCGTCACAAGGGTCTTGGGGGTGCTGGAGACCATCCTAGCTATCTTTGGGCAGTGGTCAGGGGGGATAGACCATGAACTGGTGGCCTGCCAGTCACAGGGCAGAGAAAAACAATTCCATTCAAAATCCGTGAAGCAGTGAACCAGCGATAACCAAAGCGCAAAGAAGAAATGGGTGTCTGTATTTGTATAATTTGGAAAGAAACACTACACATTCTGTGCCTAGAAAAACAACATATCTTTTTGAGAATACCTTTAAGCAGAGATAGGAAAGCTTAGCCACATGCTGATTAGATCTTAAATCTAGACACTAATCTGACGCACCTTTGATTCCTGTACTTTGCTTTTTGCAGGTGCTTGTCCAACCATGAAGACGATAAGCGCGTTCTGTCACTGCACGTCGACAAAGACGCACATAGCCTTTACGTTGCCTTTTCAAGCTGCGTCATCCGAATTCCCCTGAGTCGCTGTGAAAGGCACTCTTCCTGCCACAAGTAAGTGATGCCCTAATGCACTAGTTCTCAACCGTGTTTTACGTCATCTACCCTCATGAAATATTTGTTCAGCTGAATACTGTACTCCTAACCAGTATTTTTGTTTAAGGATATTAAAACGAAATGTATTATTAAAAACACTCCAAAACACTCAGGTAAAAATATCCAAAATTGTTTCAAAACTCAACGATTCACTACTTAGGTCATCTTTTGGAGTTGTTTGTAACAGAAGGAAAAAAAGTTGGGCTCTTCTGAACAAAATGTCCAGTTTTTTGGGGTTGTTCCGAACCACAAATGTCAAGGTCAAGACCCGAGGGCCGCACCCTGCCCTCGAGAAGCTTTCTAGGCAATCTCCTTTCCAGAGGCTTGTTTTGTTTCTACTTAATGAATGTTTTTAATTTATGTTCTACAATTCAATTGTATTTTTTAAAAATCAGTGAAATTAATGTTTTTTTCCTTTAGAGTAAATCTAACCCAACGGTGCTTGAATAATACTGGCTTCTTTCATTTAATTTTCATATTACGGGAAGATTACTGACAGATTGAACTATAAAAAAATATTGTATTGCTTATGTAACTATATAGGAGTA
This sequence comes from Urocampus carinirostris, assembly GCF_059441175.1. Taxonomy (NCBI): domain Eukaryota; kingdom Metazoa; phylum Chordata; class Actinopteri; order Syngnathiformes; family Syngnathidae; genus Urocampus; species Urocampus carinirostris. The sequence goes on from NC_142352.1 coordinate 34,588,224, forward strand.
CATATGTATGGTTTTCAGTAGGTTCAATTAGGTGACATTTAAAAAGCACAATATTTAAGGGGGTGTTTAAACAAAATTTTGGGGAGATCTTTTTAAGAAATTGATCCAGTTTCTTCACGGTTTATTTCGTACAAAATACTGTTTTGGGAGTGTTGTTTCAAACAAACAACCCAATATTTTTGGTTTGAAAAAAAATGAACCAGTTTGTCACAAATGGACCAATTTCAGCATGTTAATTCAAAATTGACTAACTTTTGTTGATTTTAGATTGAATTGAACATTGCAGCAGGCATAAATTCCTCTCTTAGAACATGCCCACTAAACCCATTCATTTAAACAAGTGAAGTAATTTTGACGAAGTTTTTTTGTAAAAAAATATCTGAAATATTTTGACAAATGTATCCAAGTAGTGGATGGGTCCATTCCTCTTAAATTGGTTTATTTTATGACCCAACTATTAGGGATGTATCACCCAATGTGGTTTTTTCTTAATTTAAACAGTTGAACTATTTTGGGTGAGTTTTAAATGATTTCGATGTGAATGGTTCTTTTGAAATGTCTTTCAAAATATCACGTATGGCCGTGAAGTACGCAGCTGTATTGCTCGCTCAAATCTCCTTTGCACCTTTGCAATTTGTTTTTTGTCCAGTGAGTGTCATAAACAAAACGATAACAAGTTTGCCCTCAATGCGGGGGTTAATGTTCAGCAAGCCACAAATGATTACTGCGCTCTTTCCAGAATGATTAAAAGTTTCTGTGATTTGTGTGTGCGTGTGTTTGGAATAGGTCTTGCATTGTGTTACGTGATCCCTATTGTGGATGGAAGACTCGAGGCGCCTGCGAGAGGATAGCGCCCGGTCTTTTGTGAGTTCAAGCACCAGATTTATCACAGAATTTCTTAATTAAAGTCAAGACGATGGAAATTCTCATTTGTCACATTTTCAGGACGGGCTATGAGCAGGATATTGAATTAGGAAACACTGGCCACTTGGGAGACTGTCATGGTAAGAGTCATCTTCATACCACTTCATCTATCTTCTGACACAACCACACACGTACAAGCACACTTCTGCAAACAATACAAAGTCATCTGCACACTCACACTAGTTTTCACTCCAGTTACTTACCCCAACATACATGTAAGTCTATGTTTGGATATTAACACGCATATCAACCAAAAGCGAGTACGTGGCTACTTGTAACTAATGCTGCAAACATGGACCTTTACATTCAAGGCTCATGCTCAGTTGAGGCAAATGATTGAGGCCTGAGTAATTATATTAAGCAAGTGGCCATACTATTAAGAAATATGAGCCTAATCAAATGTACCAACTGATTATGACCCAAGGTAAACCTCAGTATTGATCAGAACCAGAGGACCTCCTTTAGAAAGACAGTCACTGAGTGCTTTGTACTTTATTTCAATCGCACTCAGAAGGATTTTACTTTAAACTTCTCAAATATCCCTGATAATAATGTGCTGTGCTTTTGAATTCTTTTAGCAATTTTGGGCACAACATCAGCGCCAGATTACAAATCATTTGGCGACCCTACCTCTGGTTAGTTTGATCTTTTACTCAAATGGTTTTCTTTTCCTTGAGTTCAGCATCTCTAGCCGTGTCTTGCCATCGCTCATTCGTTGTCATGTTTTAGTCACCAAAAACCTCTCGTGAATGCAAACGTCACTTCCTCCATGTTAAACTTCACACACAAACATCATCTGCCATGTCACATGCCACTCATCACTCCCTGTTCTTACCACTTCCCCCGGCATGCTCACCAACCAAGGCATTTGTAACTGTTGTGTACCAGCGCCTCTGTATCCTCTCTTTTGTCCCTACCAATTTTCAAAAGAAACTATCCGAGCCTTATCAGGATTTATTTTAACCTTTGAAATTTCTGTTGCCAATATTTACTAACTGGGATGATGACCGTATGGTTTACAAACCATTTGTTAACAATTTGTTTGTCACCACAGACGTGGAGTTTTCATCAGCACCAGTCACTGTCCTGCCCAGTGTGCCCATACCTCCCCCAGTACTCATTCCCACTCAGAGCCCAAGCTCAGGGCCTGATCCAGAGCTCTACGGCTCAGGCTTTGTGCAGCAGGATGACCCAGCCACCTCTCATTCTTTAGATTCTCTCCCAGGGGGGCAAGAGGGTAAGGCCCGCAGGGAGCCAGCCAGCATGCTGCATTGATCTGATAGCTGCCGACCACTGACAATGCACGCTGAGGCTCACGTGCGCTCTCACATACGCAGCGCTTTCTAGAATAGATAATTATTTTTCACTTACCTTTATTCTATATTCTACTTTTATCCAAACTTTTCCTCTAAAAGTGACTCTTTCAAATTCCATTTTTCCACTTGTCATTGATTGTATCTGTGAAATAGAGCTTAGCTAACATAAGACCTAGTTACATTAGATCTGAGCTGGTAGATGATTGGCTGGGCCTGCATTGCCACAGCTCCATGGTGGCAGCACAGTGGGCAAACTAACTCTTTCAATGTCTGTGGTTACTAACAATCCTTCTGTAGAGCATCAACAATCTAAACTAGTGGAACACAATCACATCTCCTATAACCCAATGTTTTGGAATGTTAATTCACTTTGATGCGCATGGATCCAGGAAACCAATCATCCTTTCTTGAAATGACAAATCTTCATAATGGATAGTGGAATGCCTAACGACTGATTTTTACACCTTCTTTATGTGATCTATTTGAAAATGACTGGGCACGTTGTTGGAGGGGGAAATTTTAGGGGAATATCTCATGCACGGTTGTGTTTGAGCACAAACATGCACATGTCTGCTGGTGAATTGTGGGGATGAGTGTGAGAAGAAAACCCTTCACCGACAACTTGACTCATACCAACAGGAGGTTAACCCATTCTTCTTGTTTGTAGGTGTGTGGGATATCCAAGCAAGCGAAACCAGCCAGATGGTCCACATGAACATCCTGATCACCTGTGTGTTTGGCGCCTTTCTCATGGGCGCCCTACTAGCCGGCCTGATTGTCTTTTGTAATCGAGAATCATTCATGCGAAAGCAACGGCGCGTCCAAAAGGATGCCGAATCTGCGCCGTCCTGCTCCGACTCTGCTGGAAGCTTTGTCAAGCTCAACGGTCTCTTTGACAGCCCTGTTAAGGTACAACCGTTAAATAAAAGCTGTGCCTTGACATGGGTGATGCCACTGGCGAGCATTTTGAGATATGAGTTGTCGTTAAGATGTTTTGTTTGTTCTGCTTTGACCCGCGAGCACCAACTTTAGATAGAGGGCATGTTCAGTGGTTAAGTGGTTGTGCCTGCAGAAAAACAACAATCAAAGACACTCTTCATGGATTCATACATCTTTAGCTTTTGTCAACAATACCTAAAGTCAGTGCCACACTGATGAATACCTAAGGGTATATACCAGAGGCGGGCAACCCCGTTATCTAGAGCTGCAGGCTCTGCATTTTTTGTGAGTTTCATCCTCTTTAACCCGGGTGATACAAATGATCAACATGATAGTAAGCTAGTAGGAGCTTTTTAACAATCCTGGTGCATCGAATCAACCAAGTTTAAGAAAACAAACCTCCAAAAACATGGAGGACCAGGTTGTCCACGTCTGGTATACCCACTGAAAAATAAAACACATAAAAATCTTCTTCCTCTGGCAGATCGTTTTTTCATTTTAAGTAAGATGTTTTTATACCTTTAATGTTTTTTTTTTGGTTGATTTTTAAAACAGTAGTTGAAGTTACCGATGGGTTCTAGGACCTTGCATGTTTCAGGGCTGATACCAACCTTATTTCAAAGTATTAAAAATGTTAGCATTTAAATGTTAGCATTTATTTGGATATTTGCTAATTTAAAGTATTTTGGGTAAAGAAGTGGTAGTTTATGTACTTGTGCTCTGGGATTGTTATCGACTAAGAGTTGATGATCTGTAATAGCCCGAAGAAAGGTTTTATCTTGCATCTCTTCTTAAAATTATTAAAACTATTTATTTCCCAATCAAAGAAAGAAAATACTTAAGTGGACAGCGTGTATTATTTAGTGCCTCCTAGTGGTAAAAAACACAATATTTATTTGTATATAAGCAAAATAAATCTATTTTTAAACCTTTTTTTTTAAATAAAGTACTTATAGGTCTAGACATTTTATCCTACACAACACAAGCCTCACGTAAAGGGAGCAGTCGTTGTCCCCCATCGTGTGGCTTAAGGTTACCCCCCCCTAAAAAAACCTTGTGAAGGGCTGGCTAAAAATATGACTGGTATATAATCTTCCTTGTGCTTTGTAGCACTCGTTTTAAGTTCTAGTACACAACAGAGCGAAATCCAGTGGTCAAATATTAAACAGTGTCCCTTTACTGGTGGTATGGTACCCAAAAATATTGCGTAAGGCTGGGCAATGGGGGGCAATGGTATTTCTATTAATTTCAATGAGAAAGAATGATTTGAGTGATTGTCAACATCGTGAATGGCCAAAATGAAGTCATATCTTAAAACTTGGCTTACACATGCGCTCACATCAATGCCCATCAAACAAGAGCTTGGGTCTCAAGAGGTTATAGAATAGCTTTGGAGAGTTAAAACATTCCAGTGCTTTGGTAAAATATTCTTCTCTTTTGGTTATGTTCACAGGAGTACCAGACCAATGTGGATTCTCCAAAGCTTTACACCAACCTGCTAAGTAAAGACCTGAAAACACCCAACGGCGACACAAAGACCATGATCCTGCGGGATGGTTGTTCGCCCCCTGAGCTGGCGGCTCTGCCAACACCCGAGTCCACGCCTGTCCTTCAGCAGAAAGGCTTGCGACCCATTAAGAACCAGTGGGAGAGGGACCACAGGAAGATCAGCAGCGCCCGCAAAGAATCCAACTCAACGCCCCAGAGTCCTCAGTTCCTTTTGCCTTCACCTGGCCCTCCCAAATCCAACTCCCACCACCCTCACCTGGCTTTGGGACATTCTCACATCCCGAGTGCTGTGGTCCTGCCCAACGCCACACATGACCACCCTTATCTCGACCATGATGACGATACTCTGCCACATCCTTCTGAAAAGAAGCTGAAGAAACCAGAAATGAAAGGGAGTCGAAAAGACCAGAAGCGGTCGGTGGATGCAAGGAATACGCTAAACGACCTTTTAAAACATCTAAATGACTCGGTGGCCAATCCCAAGGCCATTCTTCATGAGGCACCTGGGCCCCGCTCTCGACAACACCTCACTCTGGAACCCATGGAGGAACTTACGGAACTACCTCCTCGAGTTCCAAGTCGCGAGGCCTCTTTGTACTCTCCATCCTCCTCCCTGCCAAGGCACAGCCCCACCAAGAGGGTGGACGTTCCTCTCTCCAGCACCCCCACAACACCTACGGGCAGCCTGAGCATGGGAGGGACCTTGGAGAGGCCAAGAGGGGGCTATCAGCTCCAACGGAGTGCTTCTCACAGGCACTCCTTGTCAAACAACGGTGTGACTATGGGGGTATCTGTTTCCCGCCAACACAGTATGAACAGAGGGGGATACATGCCTCCGACGCCCCCATCGAGACTAGATTCCCATGTCGGGATGATGGGGGCCGGAATGCACTCGCCCAACGCTCCTTCTTTATCCCGACAAAGCAGCTACAGTGGGCACGGCTCACTCCCTCGTACGGGACTTAAAAGGACACCATCGCTCAAGCCAGATGTGCCCCCCAAACCTAATGGCTTCTCACCGCAGACTCCACAAATGCGAGTGGTCAATAAGTACAGCTATTAGAAGAGCACCAACACTTTGGCTGGAGCTCTTTACCTTGACACTTAAAGCTTTGAGCCAGGACAGCTAAGTTATGGATTGGGTTGATGCCAGTGTGTGTGTGTTTGTAAATGCGTGGGTGTGTGTATCAATCTGAGGTGGATTTCCCTTTAAGTGATATTCACATTGACTCTCGCTTCAGTTAAAAGGGAAAAAAGTATCACGTGTGGCCAAAGACATTCCTCCGATGTTTTTTTTTTAATATATTTTTTTTATATATTTTTTTTTCCCATCCTGTTTATTAATCAGTTCGATCCAAAAACTGTTGGGTCAAACAAACAATACAGCAAATAAAATTGTGTTGGTTTTGAAGATGATTAAATTAATTTAGTTTTCAGTTACTCGATTAAAAAATGTGGGTAAATTGAAATACATTTGTTTGCCCAGCTTAACTGTTTAAGCCGAATGAATAATAATTATAAGGGCCCTAAAATGATTAAAGAATTGTGTAATTAATTAATTACTAATTTTAGTTAGTCCATTTGAATTATGTCATTTAATTAACCCAAAGTTGGGCCACCTGAATAACTAACAAAACAATAGCCACAATAATTGGGATGCCTCATGAGTTATTGAATTGATGGCCTAATTTGCATTGTTTTTGACCCAACTGTTTTTTGAGTGTTGAGTGGTACTAAGATTAGGACATCGCGTGCGAGGTACCAGGTAAGAAAGAGATGAATATTTGAAGAATGGATCTCAATTTCTTACCGCCTTTGAGCACTGTCTTCCCACTAATGTGAAGTAAAAAGGAGGTAGGCCCGATTTTGTTTGGAAGCTGCTACAAGGCAGCAGAAAATAAACTTGACCACCACAAAGGAGCAGAAAAATAGCGTAACCGATGAAGCGTGTTTTGAGCAAGTGTTTGCATCTGTATTGGCTGAACTGAAAGGACGTACCGGCGGAACACATGTTAGGTTTGCTTCAAGAAGGGTGCCATGCAGGCAACGCGCCTTAAAATTCATGGAAGACCTGAGTCACTGTCTCGCTGAAATGCATTGCTTCGGTCTGATATTCATTTCAACCCATCTTAAATCATCCTTGTGGTCAATTTTGAAACATCCAAGAGATAAATTTGGGCTACTTTCAAAATAACCATGTTTGGGTTATATACTGGGACAGAGACTCGTCACTCACTGGGATATCATCCTCAATACATTTGCTGCTATTGGTTTTTCGACTTAGATTTTGAGTGTTTGATGCATATAGTAGTGTACCAGAGTGAAATGACCAATATGGATATGCACACATTTTTTCAAATGCAAAGAGTAGCCAATAGGTACAAATCCAACAACCTAACACTGTTACAACTGAACAAATCAAATACCAGATTTTCAACCTCCACCTTTTGCACGCATACTGAAGATTTTTATGTATGTAGCAAACCTATTTACTTTCACTCAAGTCATTTATAACATTGATGAGCCCCTGTTGCGCATGCATTTTCTTTCTCCCAGCATCATTATGTTGGTTACATTTCAAGACTGGCTCCAAAACAATTTTTGATTTCAGAGTTCATTTTACCTTTTGTGTTGGTTTTTATGCCCGTGTTATCACTACAAATTCCCTGAGAGTGGCCTGTGTACAATCAGCACAACATCAACAGATGTGTCTGGTAGATAAGTCATGCTGGAAATGACGAACTTGTGTATATACTTAAATACTATAAATAAGGAGCATATTTTTAGGCAAGTAAACATGAATCTGTATATTGTGTGCCTTATTCCCCAAATTATCCGCCATAGTACAGTATTTGGCAGTCAATGATTCTTAGTTTTACCAAATGAATCGATTTCACAGGCCGTAAAAGTGTTGAAAATTATCGACCTTTTAGAAGTCACATGAGTTTGAAAAAATACAATTGTAAGAAAATGAGCATTGCTGGTAATGACTTTGTATTGGTAATGGGTCACACAGAGGTGCCACGCAGTGAATGTATTTTTTTAATGGTGGGATAAAGGCTGTTTAAGACCCTGCACTGTGGACCGGTCTGCTCAATTCAGCACGCCCTGCCCACATCGCCAATGTATTGAGACGACGTTCACGCAAAACCCATTACCGTTAAAATTGTTAAGACTATGCAGAATATCACATCCAGATCAGTTTTTATTGGCCAGAGGAACATTTTCACACTCAATACCTAACTTCAGTATCAGCTGCCTGTTTAGCCCAAAGCCACATTTTGTTTACGAGTAATGATTGTATGTACAGACTGTGTTCCTATCTGCCATTTAAACAGTGTCCGGGCTCTTATTTTGATTTTTGTATTCCTTGTTTCGTGCGTAACCTGCAGCCTGACATATACGGACGTACGTACAACATACACTGCTTAACTGCCTTGTACATTGCAATTTGAACCCTTTTTTCAGTTGCAATCTAAATTGAAGCCTTTAAAATTCAGTCTAAGGTCTTTTTATGTGCAGTAAGAAAAAAAGCGTGTTTTGGTCATTTCGTATAGATTGAACTGCTGTGCAAATGGCGGTGCAGGGCCAGGTGTATATATTGGATCTCCAGAGTATTTGCGCGTGTAGATAATGTTTTGAAGATTTACTGTGAAAGTGTAAATAGTAATGGTTTTTGTTTCATATTTTGTTGACTTTTTTAACACAGCATGTATAGTTGAAATAAAACATTACTGCACAGAAATAAAATGTAACGAGTGGTTTGTTGTTCTTTTTCTATGTTTGGCACTGCTGCCTCAAAAGATGTGAGTTTGGAGATTAGAGAGCACGAAAAACGTTTTTAATGTGCACACCAGAAGTAACAGCAGGGCTCAATGCAACTCCTGAATGCACATTTCTCCATCAGAGCCATCAAGAGTCCTTTGAATGATCATGACTCGCTTCAGACTATTTTTAGACTAGGGGTTGTTTTGAAGATAGGTTCCAGTGCATTCGCCACCACACCAGTAAGCATGTGGGAAAGTTTCCAAAATAGAATGTTCCTACAGACACCAAACATCTGGACTAAGTACTGCTCGGAGCAAAAGATCTAAGTCACTAATGAGCTGTGGAGGAATGCATACACAACAGCACATGCATACATTCAAATGCACATGGCATCAACATCCAGAAAACGATGTGATGTGATAGTGCAGCTCAGATAAGACGCCAACGACTAAGAAGAAAGGCGAGATCATGTAATGAAAATCTCAAGGAGTGTGGGAAATTGTGTAGTAAGATAAGCATCGGTGCTTGAGATTCCCCAAGGCACTTAAAGAAATGCAAGACAAAACACATACCTCAAAAATAACAAATGATGAAAAAGGGTGATTTTGAATTAAACGATAGTGGTGGTAAACTCCCCTAGCCCATCAATTATTTTTCGAACAAAATGCAAAACTGTCTGATCATAATAGCCATTTTTGTTTTAATTGGAGGCAAACAATAAGTATAACAGATCTGGATTATGCATATGTGAAATAGTAGTACAGCTCCATTGCCAAGGAAAAAAAATTGAGTGTGCAAACGAAACGGAGCTGCACAGCAAAAAAGTGAAGAAAAATAGGTAAATCTTAAAAAGATTGATAGACTGTCATTTTCTTCTGGCATGCAGGAACTTTCATTTTGGGTGAAAAATGCAAGTGTTGGATCCAAAAGCTATGTGAAACAGAGGAGGACCGGCTGGACTTATACCAATAGCTTCAATTGCACTATAAAATAACTTCTTGATGGAACTAAAACATACGGTAAATCTGTATGACAGAGTAATTAAGGTCTTGAGGAAAGAAAGGAGGATGGTTATTTTGTGTACAAATAAAACATATTTTTGGTGAGTAAAATATGGCTATATCCCTAAATTATCTTGCAATATTATGGGGTTATTATTGAGGATCTTTTGTATGTCTCTCAGCTGAGCTATCATTGATGTTAAGGTTATTCCAACCAATATCTGCACCGCATCAGTAGGGTCCCGGGGGTGAGGGAGCCCAACCCAACTGTCCTCAGGCAGTGGGCAGGACACCCTAGACTGGTTGCCAGCCAGTCGCAGGGCACACAGACAACTCACTCGCTCATTCACACCTAGGGACAATTTGGACCGGCCAATTACCCTGACATGCATGTTTTTGGAATGTGGGGGGAAACCGGAGTGCCCGGCGGAAACCCACGCAAGCACGGGGAGAACTTGCAAACCCTACATAGGAAGGTTGGTATCTGGATTTCAACCCATGACCTCAGAACTGTGCCACGGACGCGCCAACCACTCATCCGCCGTGTCACCCGTATAGGTTATTATAGCCATAAAATAGTTTTTGAGGGTTGGATTGATTCAGACGTGGCACCACTGAAGGCCTAGGTGTGGAGTGCACGGCTCGCCACTGCTGCTAGGAATGTTTGTAAGCAAGTGGATTTTCCACAAAAAGCTTTGTTTATATAGCAAGGTACCTTACAACAAAATATTGTTGGAATCTTCTTGACTCCTACTTAAAAAACCTGAACCATTTTGCTTCAAATGTCCCTGGCCCCTTTTCCTGCAAACATTTCCTAATGGTACTATATCCACTAATGCTGGAGCTGTGTGTGTGTGTGTGTGTTTTAAGTCAAATACTCAGAAAAAGAGGGGGTGTTCTCACTAATCTGCACAGAAAGAAAAGGGTGGCATTGTATTTTTTGGCTGACGCTATAATGCTGACACAAGTGTTCCTTCATTTGCTTTCGGCCGCTTGTGCTCACATCCTAGTAAATCACCCCCCCCCCTCTCTCTCTCTACACACACACATTATAACACCCCCACACGCATGCATGCAGGAAACACTCCCCTCTGGGTGTTCCAACACAGGCTGGGGTGTGATTTGCTTGGCAATGGGGTACAACAAAAAGGTGCCTCTTGCTATTCTGATGTACGTCCCATCCTCTCGATTTATCAGATGGTCCCTTTCAATTAGTGAATGTGAAACAAATGCAGCTAGCGTTTCTGTCGCTGTTTTGTTTATTTGCCCGGCCGCCCGGCCACACTTGGTCTCATTAAAAGCACTGAACAATTCCTACTCTCCTAGGACAGCCAATCAGAATGCAGAACACTGTGTATGATGAAAATCAGTGAAGCACCGAGAACGTGAAAGGTGAACCTTGTTTTAGCAAGGGATTACTGTGCAAGGACATCAGTGACGTAAACGTTCGTCCATTTAATTTTCATGCTATTTTATCCAGCCTTGCTGGTTTATTTGCTTTTTGGGTTACTTTCCTGGCAATTAATATTTGCTCGTTCCCACGTAGTTGTTTTTTTTATTAATTGTTGTTTTTGAACTCCTTCAATATCATGACTTATAGATATGTTTTTATAAGAATTGTCCCTGAGTGCCAAAACTTGTTTCACTTTGAAAAATTACTGTAAAGGATTTGGCGCTGCTCAGGAGTGAGTATAAGGCCTCTGGGAATGATTTCAGTTTGATAAATCACCATTGGATGGCAAGAATGGCTTTGATCAGAACTTCTGCCACACATAAATGAAGCCCAATTTCCTATGTGTTGCTTCCTGTGTCTGGCGAGTGAGTGCGTGTAGGGGGCCCCATATGGCGAGTAGGCATCGTAAAGCAGCGTGGTGAGAATCGAGAGACATGGAGAAATAGTAATCAGCAGTTGCCACTTCAACAGAGCGTATAATTTTCAAAAAAAGATGACAAAGTGCCATCATCATCGTCTGGTCGGACAGGGATGACGTTTCGTACATGTCTGCAGGAACGCGATTGCCCAAGGAAATGCAATCATCTGATCGTGTGAAAGTTCATGCATCGTTCCTGTGTTCATGTATTCAGTGTAATCGCAATCAAATTTTATTTTGCAAGCAGAGGGCCCTTGTGTTAACAGAAGGCATCGTTTACATTTAGGAGGTATCACAAATGCAACCATAAAGAAGCACCAACGTGAAACTTCTGCTTGAAACGCCTCCTTTCACAAAAAACTTTTTTTTTTTTTCAGAAGTTTTCTTGAAAACAAGTATTTTCATGAAACTTAGAAGTGTTCAACTGTTTTTTACTAAACAAGGGTAAAAGCTAGGTACATTTTTTTTATATAAAAGATGAGGGTTCAATTCCTCGTTTTATGCCTAAATGGCTACAAAACTAAATTTTCAACTGGCTCTATCAAGTTGAGAAATATGTCTGGCATTGAATGAGTTAACAACATAATTGTCTTATGCTACCGTTAAATGTATCGATAAATATGCTTAGCTCTCAACGAACACAGACGTTGCCCTTTTGACACTACAAATGGGGGGGGGGAAACATTGGAATATGCACACAGCTTTTGCAATCGAAAAACCACACACAAAGTAATTCTGTCCGTCCTTCCTCCACTTTCTACAATACTTTTCCTTATTAGGGTCAGGGCTGAGTTGGAGCCAACCACAACTGACAGGGGGCGAGAAACTGTGCCGGTTGCTAGCAAACCACAGCGCAGCTACACACACCAAACATATAACATGGTAATACCCTGGGAACGGTCCGGTCCATTTGTGTTTATTAAGTTTCACCACCATTCTTTTTCAGAGATGAATAATGGTTATTAGACTAATAGCTATCTATCAGTACTTCTTCCTGTCCTCTTTTCTTAAAAGCCCGGGGGTGAAAGCCACAATTACACACCCACTCGTGGAGAAGTGCTTGGAGAGCAAATACATAAGCAAGCTCTGACGAATTAAAGTCTGTGTCTGGGCGATGGTTCATTTGAAGGGGAATCATTAAATGACAACCAGACAGCAGGCCATATTCTGGGGGACATGAGTGTAACCAACCCGTTTTGGGGGGTGATCAAGCACCCCCAGATTTAACCCCCAAAATTATGGCTTTTTTTGGGGGGGATAAAGGACATGGTAGGTTTAAACATGATGAAAAACGCTCGATTAAAAAAAAAAAGTAAAACAAAACAAAAACTGTGAACAACTTAGCGTCGGAAATACTCCGCTGCCTTGAAATGGTTCAGTCCTGGTACCCCTCTTTCGCTCGGCTAGTGTCACTTGCGACATAGTGACAGAGTCTGTGGAGGCTCAGGTGTATTTCGGAGAGTATGTTATATCACCTTAAGTAAAAATATTTCAAAAAATGTAACCAGCCAGACACCCTGGGTGCTCAGTACCTAAAAGCTGTAACCCTCGGCAGGGGTGGCTTACGTTGCCTTACTGTAGCGGTAGGTTGGACCTGCAGCACCGCTATTGCTTAATCTCCCAAGGCCGCCTCAGTTTCCTCCCAGACCCAACAAAAATCCATGAAGGACGCAGTGGTGATCATTATTTTTTTGCGCTCCAAAGAATCGGATCATAGTAATGAATTTCTCTTCAATGTAAAGAAACGCTAAAATACTAGCTGTTGGCGTGCGTTGCAGTTTGTTTTTGGTTGGTGGACACATTGACTTGTGCCGCTATCCACCCTGGCTCTATGACTGACAGCACACATCAACCTACAGTGGTGACCCCCCACCAACCGTGATACGGCAAGGGATTACTGTATTCCCAATGTACAGAAGCCTGATAGAGTCAAGCAATGTAAAACATTAGGCGACTTCTCCCTATTTGTTAAATTTACTGAGGCGCAGGCCGACTCTGCAATCAGCCGTATTCCTTCAAAAACGCGAGGCGGCGGAGAAACACAACAAGGCTATTTGAATTCATTGCTTTATTACGTACCTCGTAATGTTTACGACACCTGCTACAGTCAGCGCTCTCAGGTAACCTGTAGAAAACAACAAGAATGATGATTTTATGCCTCCGTCTGCGTCTGCAATTTTGCAAGCCGCTCTTATCGAGGTGGAATGTGAAAAAAGGGGAGACATTCACGCCTTTCTACAGGGAGATCGAGAGATTCATCTAAAATGTAGAATTTGTGGCCCAGTAAAGCGCAATCATCAAGGCAGACGGACTATAAATATCAAGTTTTGTCTTTTATTGCTTATTTAATTTTGTATTGATACTTCCAGGCATATTGTTAAATCATTTGACTCAGAAAGTAAACATTACATCTATATTTGACGGTGAAATTAGAATACGGGCGCTGCCCTAAGTACGAACAAGTTCCAGACGATCGTGCGTGAGTTGAATTTGTTTGTAAGTTGCTTCAGTGCTATATTTTGTATGTTTAAGGTTTGTATAAATAACCTGAATTTGTTTATACAAAAAAAAAAATAGCTCTATTAAGATAAATCAAGTGAAGTTTAACTTACTTGTGGAAGATGGGCCTCAAGAGTTAGGCTACTTCCTCCTTCGTGGTAGAAAGTAGGGGAAAAAAAAGCGATCCAACCATTTTCTCATCCGCATCAATTTTTCTTTTTCCACTTTCATTTCAAAAGAAACGGCTAGCCTCTTCTTTACACTTTTCACCAACCATATTGAATGGATGCACGAGATATTAAATAATAAAAACGTCGAAGTTCTTAGCGTTTTACACGGGAACTAGGAAGTAGAAGCTGGATTTCTTCTTCAGAGTGGATGCTGGGTAACCTCTCACAGCGCCACACGCAGGGAGAGGCGGAAAGAAGTACTGTCCAGTACAGTACTGTCTTGTACTCGGAAAAAGGTGCACACAATACAAAATCTAACTTAAAGCAATGTCAGGATGTTTTTCGACATCCCGAAAAAAAATGTTTGTATCTACCGTTTTTCGTAAGTCGAATGGTCGCAAGTAGGGAAGCTTCTGTACTCATCAAATAATTAATCTACAATTACTACAATCAGGTGTTTAAATTGCCTCAATCCAGGGGGTGGGCAAACTATGACCTGTTGGCCACATAGGGCAAATCATGCTTTTCAATCAGGCTCGTGAAACAAAAATGGTCAAAGTATAATGACACCATATTTTATAGTGAATAAAGTACTACTTATAAAAATGTTTTTGATGTGTGCCAACTTTTGTACCGTTGTCCCTTTGTGTGTATACAAACAAAAATACTACCACAGAAATATTACAAAAATACTACAGGGTTGAACAAAGCTGAATATTATTTAAGTGCTTAAAACCTAATATATTATTTTGGTTTTATTCTGAAGACAAGACTATAGTAATACTACAAAACACCACTACAGCAAACACTACTACAGAAATATTACAACAGAAAAATAAAAGAGGCAACTACTGTAATATCACAAAAATTCCCAAAACAAATTAAATACAGCAATAATACTATGACAATACTATAAAAATACTACAGACATACTAAAGAAATTTTACAAAAATACTACTATGGAAATACTTGAAAAATACTTAATACAGAAATTCAAACAAGAATACTGCTGCAGTAACACTATAATAGAAAAATACTACGACAGAAATACTAAAACAGAAATACAACAGAAATACTACCGTAGAAATTTAATGACGGAAATACTACAAAATACAACTACAGTTGTACAACAAAAACACTATCCATATAATAGAAAAATTAGAAATAGAAATACTACAAAATTTTTACTGAAATTTTAACAAAATACGACAATGCGGATACTAAATAAAACACCTGCATAGATACTACAAAAATCCGAAAACAATATAATTATGGTAAGACTACAAAAATGCTAAAACGATAAAACTACAGTAATACTACAAAAATACGACAGAATTATCATAAAAATCTAGCAGAAAAACTTAAATATTAAAACTAAGTCCTTAAAACAGGGACATAATATATGATTTTGCTTTGATTGTGAGCATTTAACAAATTTGATGAATATTTTGATGTATATTTATTCATTAATGACAAAATTGAATCCGTATCCAGAAACGGCCGCTTGGTCATCTCCTTTTACCCAATAGGGCCCCCAACTCCAAATGATCGCCCAGCTCTGCCTTAATCTGATTAATATGACATTTACTACAGAAAATTAAATTTAAATACATTCAAAATAAATTATAAATAAATCTATATGTTCACAATCCGAGTCTCATAACATAACTTAACAAGGGTAAATGACAGCTGCATGTTTTTGACGGGGCAATGTGAAATATTTGACCACTGTGTGGTGTAGTGCAACTGAAAAGTAGTGCTAGAAAGCAAAAGGAAGAATATAAACTACGGACTGACCAAAACACTAGGTAATATTCATGTTATGTGAATTAAATGCTATTTTCTCGAATTACGCGAATTCTAAAGAATGCATGCTTATTTGACAGTTGGTCTATTTTTGCCTATCATTTAAATAAAAAATGTTTTCGAATTGTTCATTTAAATCAAGTTTTATTTACCACTAAATAATGCACACTGTCCCTTTAAGAATGGTGACCCAAAGAACAGGGCTTTTTTTCTCGTTAATGAGCACCAACAAAGGTGAAGGTTGAAGGAGAAATAAGTTTTCTTCTTCTGTGTGTTCGTATAATTTATGGGTCGCGAGACCGTCAAAATAAAAGCTGAGATGAGCAGTTTCTGCAAAGTTTTTTTATAGAATTTTTCAGGAACAAAATAGCTAAAAGGCAATGGCTCTAGGGTTACGAGCATGCTGATGATCCTTTCGGAATGGGAGGGAGGTCCTAAGGCGGAGTAAAAACAAAACTAACAGTCACCTGGTGTGGAAAATTCCCAAACCAAATCTGTTTTAACAGGAACTGATATAACAAGCTCAAGCCATGTCTGACAACAAAATAAAACAACTGAAATAATGAAAAAGCCGTACAATGGCAACTGAATAGATGAAGATGTTATTTACTACAAAATGAAAAAAAATGAGTTATAAATGACTAAAATAATAAAGAGGCTATAAATGAAGAAATCATACAATTATGGTTATATAAACAGTGACACATAGTGTTCTTACAGATTCCTGAGAACTTTGAAAATGCTTGAACTTTAATGTTGTGTTTTCAAAGATTGAAAAGTGCTTGAATTTTGAGTGAAGTGTTTGTAAATGCTTGAAATTGTTCACGTTTCTCAACAAGTCTGCTTAAAAATAACACAGGCACTTCTGTCTCGTGGCTTTGATCTGGCATTGCGTTTTTTCTTATCTCGTGATAAACTTTTGCAGGCATTAGCTTGTATGTCATTGTCCTGTGAAGCTTCCCAAGAGGACAAGTGCATGCTACACCTAAACAGGGCACTATAGAATTTGTATTAGTGCAAAGATTACGTATCAATTATGGACATTTATTATGGGCCATGAAAAAATTAAGGCAGCGTTTCCCAGTGGTAAATTGTATTAGGAAGAACTACCTGCAACTGAAAATGTAAGATACATATTACCGTCATTTTACGGGAATATATTTTTCTGAAAAATATTGACACTTGTATTGTTCGGATCCACAAATATATTTGTGATTTACTCAAGATCTAAAAATCACATGGCTTGATACATGCACACACAAGATTAAAAATCGCATATGTTAATTGCAGCTATATATTGTGGATCTGCAAAATACAATATTAACACGAGATTTATTCTTTTCGTGGTACTGGAAATATTGGAAAATTGGCTTCGAAAGTCCTTAAAAAGTGCCTGAATTTGGCCATTTGTATGAAGCATTGCAACAAGGTAATTCCTGATGAAAAAAAAATCACTATACTGTATATAAGTCTAAAAACAAGTACTGTATACTCTGCTGGATGATCTGATTTATTTAAATAACATACATAATTAGGGGAAGTGGTGCATTTACAACTTCCGAAAGAATATTACCATCCTGTGACTTTTAATTGAGTTTTGGTGCAAGTGCTTAGCAATATCTTATCAGGTGACAAATATGTGATTTTTACTGTATATTTTCATAACATTTCTACAATTTATTCTGAAAGTTGTATCAAAAGAACAGGGCTATCATTTCCGCAAAGTAAAACATTTCACACAAATGAAGTATTTATTTTACTGTAAAATGTTAATTTCTTGTTCATCACTAAATGGCAAGTACACTCAAATTAAACACCTTACAAATCAAAATTATACAACCATATTTTTTGACTAAAAGACATGTAACCATGGGAACAAACACCCCGATTTCATGTTCTTTGTTTCCAGTGATCTTGAGGAGCAGGTATTAAAAGTAAGGGCAGGAGCTAATCCTGCTAAAATAACACTGTGTTCCAGTGCAAAGTGACTCGGGCAATTTCCAGTCACAAACGAAAGGATTGCTTAAAATATATTCACTCATTTTTTGACAGTTGAAGCATTTATGTTTTTTTGTCATTCTGATCATTTTTCAGTTTTAGGGGAAGCAAAACATCCAAAACTAATTTATCAATTTTGGGTGGGTATAACTAGGAAAGTATAGATTTGATCCAAATAAATACACCTGATACTAATACCTTTTGCTCGGAAATGTCATGATAATTGAATAATAGAAACATCTCCCTTGAGTTACTTTAGATTTCCAATAAACATCCGAAAATGTAGGCGCTCAAAATGTTTCATTTTTGTTAAGTTTCCACAAATCAAACAATAACTGTATCAAAGAATAGATAGATATTCTATATTACAAAGGTTTCAGAACAAAACCCAAAAGTAAAAAAAGAAATATAAAAATATAACAATGTCACCAACTCAGTTCCGTTGCAAAAAGGTTTTGAAATAAGTGAGAAAGTGCAGATTAAAAAGCTTTAACAGTATATGTGCCCGCTTTGAGACTGGGAGGTCGCTGGTTCGCGCCTCGGCCGAGACATACCTAATTGGTATAATGGCGGCGCCCTCTGTTGGCTGCGGCTGCATCGACTCGCTACAACGGGTCAGGTGTATCGACATTTCGTTCTGTGTACACTGTTACAAAGAATGACAATACAAAGGAAATTATTATTATTATTATTATTATTATTATTATTATATCAAATAAATAAATACTTCTGCTATTACAACCGTTACAGAGCAAAAATCAAGAAAGTCCGAAAAAGACAGAAAAATCAGTAATGTAATGAGCAAGGCCTATTGGCTCCGTTGCCAATGTGACAACAGATTAACAGGCTTTGTTCAGGAACAGTAACATGTTTATATTTTTGTTTCTGCTCTCTGTACAGTTAATTTTTTTTTTGTATGTGTCTATGCCTGGCAGACAAGATACAGCAGCAGGCCAGGTCAGGAGAGGTGCTAAAAGTGTGCCTGTCAGTCACACACACAAACATGAACTTATTTGTAGAGTAGCTGAGAACGCTTACTTATAAAATTCATCGATCTGTTTGATGCGTTGCTTAACCTCTCTAGGATAACGGGGGTGCTGGAGCCCAACCCATCCATATTTGTGTCAACCCATCTATATTTGGACTGGTTGCCAGCCAGTCGCAGGGCACACAACTCACTCGCTCATTCACACCTAGGGACAATTGGGGTTCATGCATGTTTATGGAATGTGGGAGTAAACTGGAGTGCCCAGAGGAAGCCCACGTAGGCACGGGGAGAACATGCAAACTCCGCACGCGAGGCTGCGGTAGCTGGAATTGGACTCTGCATCCCCGCACCATGGGGCTACACACATGCCACCCAGCCATCATGCCGCCAACTTATAAAATTATTTATAATTAAATTAAGTATCAAAAATGTATTCATTTAATTCAATTAATTAAAAAAGGTTTCTGTGACTAACATTCAAAAGTTTTCAGGGACTTGCCCTCCTTTTATCTCTCTGATTTGTTTCTGCTTGGAGCATAGGCTCCAAAAATGCTGCTCTACTTTTGACTCCAAGAGCCAAGAAGAATTCTGCAGGGTGGAGAGGCTGGGCCTCTGTGCTGTGGAACGCTCTGCCCCTTGAGATAAGATCTGCAACCTCAGTGGAATTGTATAAAACTAGACTTTTGACACCCTTTTATTCCATAGCTTATAATTGATGCCGACATCATCCTTTTTTTCCCCCTGTCCTTTACGGCTGCCTGCCTGTTGGCAAAATGAGGGGAAAAAGACAAACCAAGATGAGTCAGTGGAACAGCAACTGGACCTGAACCATGTCATCATCTGCATCGACCTGTCGACTGAGATGGGAACCTGCATTGTCGCTGTCTTGGACGTTTTGAACAATTTTACATATTACCTATATTGTTGATATTGACGGTGTTTTGTGTATTGTTACCCAATACAA
The DNA here is from genome assembly GCF_059441175.1 of Urocampus carinirostris. Classification (NCBI taxonomy): domain Eukaryota; kingdom Metazoa; phylum Chordata; class Actinopteri; order Syngnathiformes; family Syngnathidae; genus Urocampus; species Urocampus carinirostris. The sequence goes on from NC_142352.1 coordinate 34,607,977, forward strand.
CATCTATTGCAGCCTGGTCCACCTGCAAAGGGGTATTACCTCTTGAGTAGCACCTTCTCAAGGTTTCTTATTTTCCTCATTCTTCGTTTTTTTGAGTTTTGCCAGTTTCAGATCAGGGCGTGGTGTAGGGGTGGTTTGTGCAGTCTTTTCAGACGTTTTGAGATTAAGGGATATACAAAATGTGACTTGACATTACACTATACAGCGACTATCTATTGTTAAAACATTACGCATGGTCAGTTTAGGATTAAAAAGCATTTCAGATTTATTTGACATTTTGCAAACACTTGTAGATAGATCAGTACATAAGCAAATGTACTGTCCATCATCCACATTACCGCGCAATGCAGCAACCCTGCCAAAGACCCGAGAGATCATAAAAAAAAGCATCAGTATACGCAAGTAAGATAACTATCGGTCCCAGACAGTTCTTTAAAATGCAGACACACGGCTCCCGTACCAGGCTCCAAAGGCATTTATCAACAAATTTAATTTGCTGGAAAGAGAGTATTTCTCTGGCTGAGTGGCATGAAAGTCACAGTGCAAGAAGAAACATGCATAACGGACACACAGTCACTCTTAAGGACTGTCTCGCTCCGAGTGCCACAGGTTAAATTGAAGGATTACAAACAGCACTAATCTGAAAATGTTGTTTGGGAAGAAAAAAAACTTGATTCTTTTCAAGTCTGTTTTGATTCCTTCCACTCTCATTCACTGCGGAGCCCTTCGAAGCACTAACGTGTGGGTGTTCTGCAAGCTTTTTTGGTTAACCGACAGATTATCCCTACTCCTTCATGGCGAAAGCCTAGCCTGCTATTACAGTACTTTGTCATTGTGAAATAACATCTTCGTAGACACGCACGTCATGCCACACCCTCCCGTACACACACATCAACCCTCAGGGATGAAGGGGATATGCGCGTTTCAGCAAACGGGTCCTCATTACCTGCGAGGTCTGAAGCCCGAAAGATCCCTTTCATTGTCAAAAACCAACATACACGCATTGATTCACTCTGGGGGGAATCGTGCGCCCGGGTGATCCGGTCTTTGTAATAATGATACAAATATTTTGTCACTTGGAGCAATATTCATGGCAAGACCTTGCTAATTACGGTCCAGGGTGAATTATAAAACCACTAAAATTAATAAGAAAAAAACAGCCACATGGTTTGCCAGACAAATAGTCATTGCAATGGGAATCAGGGGCTTGCGAGCCATATATGGCTTTTTTTCATAAGTAGATATGGCTCGGAGACAAAATTGATGGCATGCAGATTTTCCTCACGTTGGTCCTATTTTGAATATTAGCCTAATGAAATGCATACAAATTCAAACCAACATTAAAAATTCAGACTGGTACTGTCCAGTACAAATAGGACACATTCATATACCAGTTAACAGTCAAGATGTCACACACACAAAAACTCGTTTTGGGTGTATATTGCTTAAGAATCCTTAATATGGAAGCTCATTTGAGAATCCAAGAGACAATTTATGATGAAAATCCACATAACAAACTGTCAATATTCCAAACACCAAAGAGCACCCAGATTTGATTGGTTGAGCGGTCCGGATGGGTGGAGCTATGCAAAGAGCACGAGCACTTCCTCCTGTCTCTCGCATTGTGCCGTCTGCGCTGAAAATAAATATGTCAGGACCATCCTTTGCAAAATTTTGTGACGTTTTTACAGGATAACTGCTTGCACCTTGTTTTGAAACCATTATTTATGAAAAAAATGAAAGTCAAAATGGGCCTCAACAATCTTAAGTAATTGTGGGATGGAGACAAGTTTAAAATAGATTGTTTGATGATATGGGACACAGGCTCTGGCATTATTCTTATATGAATTCGATCATTACATCATGTACGATTACCGTAAATTCCAGACAACAGAGCTCACCTGATTAAAAGCTGCATGTTTACATTTTCAAACGAAACTCAATTTCGTCTTTGTACAAACTTTAACCCTGGATTTAACCCTACATTGCCCTACCCTAGAAATAATTTATAGAACATTTTGATTTAAGGAATCTGAAATCTTAATTTGGCTCTTTAACAAATTTCACCCCGTGAGGAACGCCAACGGAGCCGTGCCCCAGCACACTTGTCAGTCACTTGCAAGCATCCCCACCAATCAAGAGTAAGTTCCCTTCTTGACCTTCCCTTTTTTTTCTCTTGTGATTGGTCAATGTGTGTTTTTTTAAGCGATTCTATGTTGTTGACTTAAAATTTGGTGAGTATAAAAAAATGTTCAAGTTTTTTTGTATTTGATCTTTTTTGTACATCTGTAAATGTTTTAATTTATGTTTCCTGTGTTTTCCAGGCATAATGTGTTTTACATAACTAATGTAAAGTTTATTCTTGTATTTCATAGTTTATGTGGTGTTGTACTCAAGTCAAAATTTTTTGTAATACATCTCATCTCATTAGCTGCACTGCTTATCCTCAGTAGGGTCACGGGGCTGCTGGAGCCCATCCCAACAATCACCGGGCAGTGGGCAGGGGACACCCTGAACTGGTTGCCAGCCAATCGCAGGGCATACAGGGACAGACAACTCACTCACTCATTCACACCTAGGGACAATTTGGACCGGCCAATCCACCTGAAATGCATGTCTTTGGAATGGGGGAGGAAACCGGAGTGCCCCACGCAAGCACAGGGAGAACATACAAACTCGAAGTGCGGTAGGTGGATTTGAACCCACACAGGAGGTTCCCAAGACCTTACAACTGTTCCGCACACGCGCTGACCACTGCGCCGCCGTGCTGCTTTTTTTTTTTTTTAAATTGGAGGGAAAAAAAATAAATGTTATAAATTATTAGAACGATAAATTTTAGACGTTGGTGCATTGAGGGTATGTACTTAGAAAAATGTTATAACATGAAAACATTACTTTTAATAACATGTTTTCAGAATCATGATCTATAGTTGATCAGAATTTATTATATTAGGCGTGTATAAATGTCAAATAAAAAGTATCATTTGTAAATGTCAAAGTGAAAGAATGTTTATGTTCAAGCAGGAGTAGAAGTACAAGAACCTATACTGTAAGGTCATAGCCCTAAAGCTCAAGCAAGACTAAGTTTGTTGGCTCATTGTCAAATGACACGAAATGCATCACTCAGGAATGATTTTTTAACAAAGTTAACATACATTTACATATTTATTTCAAATTTTACTGAGGCTGGGGTGATATTTACGGTGTCACAGGAATAAACAGGTTTCGTATGAGTGATTAAAATCCTTAAAAATGCTATACATTTAATGTTTTGTTTTCAATTATCCGAAAGTGCTTAAATATTGGGTGACATGCTTGTAACTGCTTTTCAACAAATTTGCTTATAAAAATCTCTGTTTTTGCTTCGCATTGCCATTGCATTTCATTTCTCTTGTAATCAACTGCAGCTGGCATTAGTTTGTATGGCATTATCCTATAAAACGTCCTGACTCCCTACGGGTGCTTTTCTAACAGGACACTATGAAATGTGCATTAGTGCAAGGATTACATATCAATTATGGACATTTATTATGGGCCATGTAAAAAATTAAGGAAGCTTTTCACTGTGGTAAATTGTAACGGGAACAACTTCCTGCAACTGAAAATGTAAGATACATATAATTTTTACCCATTACCTGTATGGAGATAGATTTGTCTCAAACACAAATAATCACATGTAAATTGTAGATATATTTGTGCTTCTGCAAAATCAACGATTGACACCATATTTCTTCTTTTAATGGGACTAGAGAAAATTGGAAAATTGTCTTTAAAAGTTCTTAAAAAGTGCTTGAATTCGGCCACAAAAAAGGTGTGCAAAACCTGCATGCAATAGACGAGAGTTTACTTGACTCGTACTGACAGAACTTTCTTTTATGTCACGGAAAACATTGGCATTCGTGTCCTTGTTTGCAGACCGGTGCACCAATCTGATTATATTGCCTTGTCGTGAGTGCTCTGCTCTTGTTGTTCCAGTTAGCACCAACATTGAATTTTGCCTGTATCTGACATCGGCTAACAGCATAAAGTTAGCTCGCCTTGCTTTTGTGACACAGCAAATTAATTCTCCCTGCAGATCAATGGTCTCATGTCCTACTCACATTGGCACATTGTGCCGCTTTGCAGGCAAGCTGCTGCATCAGCCCTGTGGTTTTCTGCCAATGTAGCATCCTCAAAATGACCTTGCTGATCAATCAGATAAGCGAGCTGAGGCCAATGGAAACAGCAACAATGTGTGTTTCCCTGTTGTTTTCTCCATGCAGATACAAACAAAAATGGTGGCCTTACCACCCTGCACACTGTCCAGATCAATAGCAAATAGATGTCACACTGAGCGGATAAGCTGTCCCTCGCTTCCTGTCCTTACTGAACACTGTGTCTTTATGTCGCTTTGGCCCTCTCGTCAGGGAGCGATTGGAAGACGGTGGCTGGAAGGAAATAGAACAGTTATGCCACAGGGTGATCGAGGAGAAAAGATGGCATGAAAAGAAGAGAAGCAATGAATGCCAAAGTGTTGCACAACCTCCTTTACTCTTTCCAGCAGTCAGAATTATTATTCAGGGCAAAAACACATCGTTTAAGATTTGATAGCCTGAGATGGACGAATATAGCACAGTGTTAATACTTCTGCCAGGACAAACCCACATACAAGATCACTTGTGAATGACAGGGGCTCCATATAAGAACCACATTTTCCAACCAGCAAGACAGCTCAGTATACAGTAATCCCTTGCTATAATGCGGTTTAGTTATTTGTAAAGATATCTATTCCTGTTAATTTCTACAGTCCTCAATCACAAAAAGTCTCAAAGGGCTTCACAGACCACCCCTTTAACCTGCAGATTTCTTCTTGGCTCTTGGAATCACTAGTACACCAGCATTTTCTGAGCAAAGGCTCCAAGCAGAAACATAGGAGGACATTAGATAAGTAAGATATGAGGGGGCAAGTCCATTCAAAATGTTGTGTAATACAAACAGAACCTTTAAGATGCATTCCGAAATTTGAAAATGTTTTGGTTGCTGAGGCAATCTACAGGCTTAAATCAACATTGCAACGTCTGTCAAGCTGTGTGTGTGGCGCGTGCAAGTACGTAGATTTCTTAGATGCGCTTGAATAAACTCCCTTATTCATCTCTTTCGGAGTTAGGGTTGGTGTTTGGACTGGATTTTCCTACTTTCACCATTTTCATGCCACAGCAGCAGAAAACTACGAGCATAATAATGAAATCACTCTCTGTATGATAATTGTAAAAAAAAATTGATCCACCAATCATGGGTTCTACGATATAATTGTAATACAGTATGCAATATGAAGCCGTATAAAAATATGCGTATTCCGCACTTGAGTATAAATCAATTTGATCAAATTTTAATAACTTATGTAACGATGCAGCAGCAGTAAAATTATCGCCCAAGCGATGCTACCCTTCGGGTACAGAAAAAACAATCTGTAGAAGAAATCATTACTTTTCCACAATCCTAGTACATCGTAGATATTACATACGCAAACATATCTTTTAAGTTAGATTTTTTTTCATGTATAAGTTAACCAGCAAACAGCCAACCTTTGAAAAAGATACTCCATATAACAGGTTTAAGATTAGAGTTTGTTCGGAATAAAACCCATTTTATTCTTATGTCCTAATGTCTTTCATATTATTTATTTTTTACGTTTCAATCGTTTTTGAAACTTTTAGTATCAATGAAATGCAATTTCAAGGGACATTGTGAATATCTGAACACTACATGTCGCTGTAGTGTGTAGTGTAACTGTTGCAAAGCACAAAGAAGAATACAAACTTTGGAGACTCGAAATGACCAACCCGTAAAATTTTTCCTTCAATTTTTTTCCCACCTTTTCAAAAGGTTTACCTGTCACAGCGAGATGGCGGACAATCATGTCAGCTCCCCTTAGGTCAGCCTTATGTTATGTAAAACAAAAGTTCTTACAGACGAGTCTTTAACAAAAAAACACGTTCAATTGATAGTTCGTTTTTGTTTTGTTTATTTAAACAAATTGAGTCTTTGTTTCCACTAACAAGCAATAAATAATGCACAATGTCCCTTTAAGTAAAAAAAAAAAAAAAGAATACAGTAATCCCTCGGTTATCGCGGTTAATGGGGACCAAAACCACCCACGAAAAGTGAAAATCCGCGAAGTAGCGACGCCCCTTCAAAAATGCTTGAAAAAAAAAACAATTTTTTTCTTTTTAAATAATTTTATTTTATTATTATTATTTTTTGACCGGCGAAGTTCTAAACCCGTGAACGTAGAACCACGAAGTAGCGAGGTCCCACTGTAGTGATAAAAGTTAATTTCATTTTTCTTTCCAATCTATACATACCGGTAATATTTCCCCTACCCGTTGTAAGTGATTTGACAAAAAGAACAAAGTGGCTGGGTAAGGGCCCGGTCACACAGCCTTTCACGGGCGTATCGAGGCTGAATCACGGCAAGAAATTTCTGCCCATGAAGCAGACGCCGTTGGACGCTTTGAGATCGCGATACAGACGAGACACAGCCGTGCTTTACTCGCGGCAAGAAATTCACACGCGGTTGGCCACACGAAAAAGTTTTGCGCTGCTCAAAACTTTAGACCATGGGTAACCGCGGGCGTCACACGTAGTATACACGAGGTAATAACGCGGTACAGACGCGGAACGACGTGCTACGGCCGCGGCCAGGGCGTGGTTACACGCGGGTAGGACGTGAAATTTTAGCGGGTAATCGCGGGTGGAGCACGGTCATAGAACGTTTGTTCTGCGCCTGTATCGCGGCGTTATCACGTGAATTAGCGTGTGTAATGCGTGTGACGGTCAAACGCCTTTCTCCGCGTATATACAGCGCGATTTGCCGAGCACACGTCAGTTGTGCTCAAGACGTCAAGGGGTGAACATGGATCCCCGTCACCGTAGTGACCTCATCTTAATCCATTTTTATTTCTTGACATTTATTTTCATTTCATAACAAGATAATAAAATAAGAATGAAAAACTATTACAATAATAACATATTGGCTTCTTCTTTGGTGCCATAGCTTGAAATCTTGATCTTCACGGGACTGTGTCTTGAGCGGTTATGATTTCTACAGCCCGGCTCAGCAGCTTTTATACCCGTGGTCCACACGCGGAAAGGACGTGGAACTGACGCGATGAGGAAGCGGAACAGTCGCCGGCGTCTGTTTTGCGGGCATACCGCGGATAAACAGCGGGTTAGCCAATTATGCGCATTTTCTACCGCGGGCAACCACGGGCAAAAAAAAATCGCAAAATTTTACCCGCGATACAGACGTAAACGGCTGTGTGACCGGGCCCTAAAACGCGGATAATTTACAGCTGATGCTTGCGTCCAATTGTATTCAGTAACCCTTTCATACACCTTATTCATTCACTTTTTCAAGCACTTTTTACTGACTTTCAAAGACAATTTTCAGCACTATTAAAATAAGGAAACCTGTTTGAATCATGTATTTCACAAAGCCACAAATATATCGATGCATATGCGATTTTGAATCTTGCGTGTTGCATTTTTCAAGACATGAATTTTAGGACTTGAATACATCGCGAATATGTACCTTATATTTTGAGTTGCAGGAAGTTCTTCCCATTACAATTTAACACAGGGAAACACCACCTTTTTTTGGATGCCCCATAATGAATCTTTGCACTAATACCCATTTCATAGGTTTAGGTCGGTCAGGCATGTCCAAAGTCTGATCCGTGGGCTAGTTAAGGCCCATTATCTCACCCATTTGCGACATGGCAACTGTAAATTAAAAAGGAAACTTGACTGTGAGGGCCGCCGCTTCCGGGGCAAGAGGAAATTGGAATATTTTTTCACTGAAATCCAAAACAACTGCGTCTGCCTAATTTACCAAGAGACTGTGGCTGTTTCGGGCAGCACGGCGGCGCAGTGGTTAGCGCGTGTGCGGCACAGTTCTAAGGTCTTGGGAACCTCCTGAGTGGGTTCAAATCCAGCTACCGGACTTATTGTGCGGAGTTTGTATGTTCTCCGGGCACTCCGGTTTCCTCCCACATTCCAAAGACACGCATTTCAGGTGGTTTGGCCGGTCCAAATTGTCCCTAGGTGTGACTGAGCGAGTGAGTTGTCTGTCCCCGTGTGCCCTGCGATTGGCTGGCAACCAGTTCAGGGTGTCCCCTGCCCACTGCCCGGAGATGGTTGGGATGGGCTCCAGCCCCCCCGCGACCCTAATAAGGATAAGCGGTACAGCTGATGAGATGAGATGAGACTGTGGCTGTTTCAAAGATTATAAATTCAATAGGCACTGTCAGACAAAACATGCTGGCTACAAAAAGCTAAGTTGAAATTAGTTATGTGAAAAGATGAAACAACTGGAAGCTATTTTATCGGCACAGCAGTGCTTTTTTACGAGCTCTTGCGGGTAAAATGAAAATGCCACAAAGGTGGGCTACAAGGTCGTGACGCTGATTGCCAAGCACTGGGGGGTGGGGGGGGGCTGACACTGTTCCGCCACCAGTCGGACAAACACTTTCAAACCGCTAGCTATGCTACAGCTTTAGCATCCATGAGCACTTCCGCTAACAATGCAAGTGACCTCTTCCGGCAATCAAAGGAGACTCTCGAAAGTCACAGTAGATGCATAGAAGTTGCGTTAAGTAGGAAATGTGAACAACCTCACAAAAACGTCAGATTTTCACCCAAAAATCTTGACTCGAGCAAGGCTTGAGTCTTTGACCTCCAAGTTTGGGGGGCAGACGCCCAGCCTTAAAGCCACCAAGCTGGTCTAAGAGAAAGGGCACACTGCACGATAGGGCCGCACAATGAAAAAAAATATGAGACTATAATGTGCGCATTATGGTTGTGAAAATATGGTATGTTAAATATCTATTTTGTAAATACATAATGGCACAGGTCAAACTGCCTCCTTTGACTCCCTCTTACAATGCTCTAACCTGTGGTGGGCACATTTCTTTAAATAAGTAATTACGTATAATGACTCACTACTTCTTCCAAAAAATAATTGAGTTAGTAATTTAATTTCTCTATAATAAAAGTAAAAACTTATCAGGGACAGTAACTATTTTCATTACTTTGAAAATAAGTTGTTGTCAGTCAAAGGATTTGAAGTTTTTCGAGCAGTATTTGAGTTGGTTTTATAGAGAACAACTGACAGGTGTTTTAGAACCCAATTATATTTATTGCACCTGACCAGCAATATTCTACACTTGTGTTATGATTGCTGATCGAGAGCACCTGGCGCCAACAGCCCTGAGAGCTGATAGGCTGATGAACTCCTTTTAAACCCCCAGCTTTCAAGAGATCCCTGTCAGATCGCTATGCGAACCGTTGCTCCCAGCTCGGTAAGCTCTTACGTCAGACTCTGTTCCTGCCCTGCTTTTCTCTTCCTGATCCTCGTTGCCAACCTGTTTCCGGACCTGACTCTGTCCCGTTCTGCCTGCCTGTTATCCAATCTGCTTTGCCCTGTTACCTGCCTGCCTCCTGTTGCCGCCCTCGTTTCCGAACTTGACACCGCCCTTGCTCTCCAGTCCCGGCTAGCGACTTGTAATTCCCGCCTGTCTTCGACTTTCCTCGCTAGACACGGAAGTGCCACTTCTGCATCTCCTGCTCCTCTTGTCCGTCAACCATTGGATTGTGGAAGCAAGCCCTGCTCTCCCTCTTTATTAATAAACTGAGAAAACAAGCGCTATTGGGTCCTGTGTCCGTTTCTGGTCTGTGACAACTTGAAGTGAAATATAGTAAAATAACAATCAGCAGTAAACTATCCAACGTGAGTTTAATAAATTAAAAGTAACTCTCACAACCTGAGAACAGTGGTCAAGTAGACATAACCTACCGAAGTTGAAGTATTTTGTTCACAATAAAATTCAATTGTAAAACAAAATAAAGTGAGATTCACTCTATAGAATACATCATAATCTCAATTCAGAATACTGCTCAAGTAAACATATGCTATCGTACTTTGAGTAATTTAACACAACAAAAGTATAATTCAGCAATATTGCAGTGTAAAATAAATAAATAGAACTCCTATAACCTGGGGTTTTGGGGTTTTTAAGGGTTATTGTTCTATCTTCGTTATTCATTATCCATTATCCGTTATCGGTCAGTTCATAATACGCTACAAAGCCTAGGAGCCGGGACACTTACTCTTAGCCAAAAGGCCAAGCTAAGGTCCTAGCCCTAAAGCCTTGCGAATGCACCGTTCCCGGAGGTACTGCAATACCAGGCCGATGCGTGGAGTGGACAGAGCAAGCTCTTATTCCATCTCCGAAATGCAAAAATCAAAGATCATGGCAAGAGGTACGGCCAAAAGGCCAAGCTAAAGCCATTCCGTTGCACTTGCCATGTCGAACGGCCAAGCTAAGTACTTAGCTTTTATGCCTTGAGACAACTGGTCAGGTAAAAATAGGCAACTGCAGTTCAAATGTTTTCCCCTTCTCTCTATCTATGATAGCTGACAAAACTCAGTGAGGAGAGAGCAGCGGTTTTGAAACATTTAGTGTTTGGATGAATGAACCATTGAGAAAGAATCCTACACTGGTTTCCCCAAATGAGATGTTAATTACTGTAGCTTTATAGCGTTATTCGTGAATTGACGGTTCAACATTCTCCATTGTGTGACGACATCACGCACGCATGCATTGGTCTGAATTATTGTAGATAGCTGCCGTGTAAGGTTGGATGAGAGCTGTGTTTACGTTCGCATGTTGTTGGTAAATAAATATGCTAAAAGACTCACCGAGGATGTCCTGCTTATCTTCTTTACGCACAAGAAGAGACAAATTAACATCCCGCTTTTGACCATCAGTGACGGAAAAAAAATTACGGTAGTTAGATTACCCAGATTACAAAATAACGCTGTTGTATAACGGCATTATTCCCAACGCTGGTGCCGACCAGATCACTTCTTATTTCATATCCGATTCCACTTCGATTATCGTGTGTGCTTTTCTCACAGAGACTCCCCAACCATTTTAAAAATAAGATCCTTTAAGCTCAAAATTACTCTGGCCATGGTCACACATTGAGGAAAAGAAAGTGCCTGTTACGGTTTTGTCTGACTCTAGGCTTGATGTCATTTATGGTTTACAAATAACTTGGATTTACTCTTCATAAAAATAACTAAAGGCAGAAGTCCAGTTCCAGTCTTCATCCACACTTTCATTCACATTTCCAATGTCACTTGACAGCTTTTATGCACTTTTCTCATGGCTAAAGCCAAACGTATAAAACAAGAGGAGGCTTGGGGGGGTTGTGCAGAATGTGGCCAAAATTGTACACAGCTTGTTTGCAAGTCAGCCATAAATTGAGGCTATTTGTTAGATCTTTGCCAATACAGCATCAAGAAAAACGCACATATGGAGACGAGCAGAGTAGGGCTGCAACGATCAGTCGACATTGTCCACAATAATCGATAATACAAGGAGTCGATGATGGAATTCATCGTCGCGGTCACCCTGGTAGGGGATTACCTCATGTGCAGTTCCTTCTCAAAGTTTCTTCATTTTCCTCATCTTGATGTTTTTTTAGTTTTTCCCTGCCCTTATGTAGGTTTTAGATCAGGGGATGGTGTAATAATAGTCTGTAGTTTGCAATAATCTGTGGTCTGTGCAGCCCTTTGAGACTCCTTGTGATTAAGGGTGTCACAAATAAACATAACTTGACTGGACTTCACTAACCACCCAGCCGCCAAGCAGCCACAGTATGTTTACTAAAATATATATTTTTCATTGTATACATCTTTTTTCTGTGTTTATTATCCTTTTACTCATAATGAAATCAACTTGATGCTAAATTTAAGGAAATAATGAGTAATTATCTGATTTTCCCCAAAAATTGTTTTTGTCATCGTCAGTGTTGTTACTTTAAAAAAGTCATTAGTTATACTTACTCACTGCTTCTTCCAAAAAGTAACTGAGTTAGAAACTGAATTATTCTATAGTAAAACAAACTAGTTATCAGAAAAAGTAACTATTTTAATTACTTTGAAGAAAACTTGTTGCATGTCAAAGAATTAGAACTTTTTTAGCAGTATTTGAGTCATTAACCAGTTCAGGGTGTACCCTGCCCACTGCCCGAAGATATGTGGGATGGGCTCCAGCTGTGACTTGTACAGACTGTGCTTTTATTTATGATCTTTTTTTTCCCCTTCTTCCCGATGCCTGTGTTCAACCCAATAAACCCCATTAATAAAATAAGTATATCTTTTTATGTAATATTTATAATAATAATTAGAATATATTAACATTTTTACTTTTTTAGACATGCATTTTCTTAGGAGTTGTATACACACACATATATATATATATATATATATATATATATATATATATATATATATATATATATACAGTAATCCCTCGGTTATCGCGGTTAATGGGGACCAAAACCACCCGCGAAAAGTGAAAATCCGCGAAGTAGCAACGCCCCTTAAAAAAAACAAAAAAAAACATTTATTTTTTAAAATTATTGTATTTTATTAGTATTTTTTTTAGACCCGCGAAGCTCTAAACCCTCGAACGTTGAACCGCGAAGTAGCAAGGTCCCACTGTGTGTGTATATATATATATATATATATATATATATATATATATATATATATATATATATATATATATATATATATATATATATATATATATATATATATACATGATCTACCGGAACTGAGCATTGTTGATCACACTGACTCCAATAATTCAAGATTAGATGACTTCGATTCTGACCACAAATTTCTATAAACTAGCTCAGACAATTGCAAATATTATACTGGAAATGAATGTAATACTTTTGTTAACTCTAAAGGGAAATTCTCAATAATACACTTTAACAGTAGAAGCATGTACACAGATTTTGATGACATCACTGAATGCTTACGCCAATTTGAGAACCCGTTTAGTGTCATTGCAGTTTCTGAAACGTGGTTCAGTGAGGAAAGGGTTGTTAATTTTAAATTAAATGACTATAATTTGAACTATGTAAATAGAACAAACAAAATAGGAGGAGGAGTAGCTATATATGTGCACAAAAGATTCAAATCGAAAATAATACAAAACATGTCATTTGTCATTGACGATTTACTTGAATGTATTACAATAGAAATTTTAAATGAAAAAAGGAAAAATATTATAGTCAGTTGTGTATATAGATCACCGGGCTCAAATCTGGAAACCTTCACAAACTGGGCTAAAAAAACATATTCACCAATAGGCGCCAAGACACTATTCATTTGTGGAGATTTCAACATCGATCTAATGAATCCAAACAAACATAAAAACATTGATGACTACATTAATATAATGTACAGTATGAGTTTGTACCCAACTATATTAAGGCCTAGTAGATTCACTTCACACAGTGCAACACTCATTGACAATATATTTACAAATAATATGGAATTTACAAACGTCAGCGGATTACTGATTTGTGATATTTCTGATCACCTACCAGTATTTACAGTGTATGATGAAAAGGTTACTAGACAAGAATCAACTAAGGATTATGTTAACAAACGAGTTAGAACTGAAGAGACTATTATATCACTCTATGATGACTTAGTTAAACAAAACTGGAATGCCATATATGGTACAGATGATGTGGATCGTGCGTTTGACATATTTTTGGAGATATTCACCAACAAGTATAACAAAAATTGCCCAATGAGACAAACTAATATTAAGAATACATCTGTAAACCATCCATGGATAACTAAGGGTTTATATAATGCTTGTAAGAAAAAAAACACCTTATATAGAAAATGTATTAAACTAAGAATTGAGGAAGCCGAATCCCGATATAAAACATATAAAAACAAATTGACAGGAATATTAAGAGCAAGCAAGAAATTATACTTTACCAATTTATTACATCATAACAAAAGTAATATCAAAGGTATTTGGGATATATTAAATAGTATAATAAGTAATGCATATCCAAACTATTTTATTGATAAGAACAGTGAAAATTATAATTTAAATCAAGTTGTGGAGAATTTCAATAGTTATTTTGTAAATGTTGGACCAGAGCTCGCTGCAAATATCCCAGAGTGCAGTGGTAAACAATTTGAGTCACTGATAAAAATTAACTCCAAGACCATGTTTTTATCTGGGGTTACAGAATCAGAAATCTTAGACGTGGTTAACAACTGTAAAAACAAAACGTCTATGGATTGTTTTGACATCAATATGGTACTAGTTAAGCAAATTATAAATAGCATTGTGAAACCAGTGACCCACATCTGTAATCTATCATTTCTAACAGGCAAATTTCCAAATCAAATGAAAATAGCAAAAGTTATACCAATATACAAAAATAGAAACAAGCACACTTTTAACTAAAGACCGGTATCTCTGCTTCCTCAGTTCTCTAAAATATTAGAGAGACTTTAAAATAATAGACTAGAACAATTTGTAGATAAACATAAACTGATTAATGAAAGTCAATATGGCTTTAGAGCAAACAAATCAGCAAAAATGGCAATTATTGATGCAGTAGAAGAAATCACCCATAGTATAGAAAAGAAGAGATACGCAGTCGGGGTATTTATTGACTTAAAAAAAGCATTTGATACCATTAATCATAATATACTATTAAAAAAACTGGAAAGACACTCAGGGGAGTGTCCTTGCAATGGATTCAAAGTTATTTGACGGGAGGAAGCAATATGTAAAAATGGGAGAGTTGTCATCTGAATACTGACATCTGTTGTGGAGTACCACAGGGTTCTATCCTGGGATCCATGGTTATTTAATTTATATATTAACGATATTTTTAATGTTTCAAAACTATTGAAAATAGTAATATTTGCAGACGACGCTAACATTTTCTATTCAAATGATAACTATATTTATTTGGTAACTTGTTTTAATGGTGAACTAATTAACCTAAAAGTATGGATAGATATAAATATTATCTTTAAATTTAAATAAAACCAAAGATATATTTTTTGGTAATCGTAAGGCAAATCAAGATTTAGAAGTAAAAATGGATGGTGCTGCAATATACATTGTATCAGAAATTACGTTTTTAGGGGTCATAATAGACAATAAATTAAGTTGGAAAACACGCATCAGACACATACAAACTAAGGTATCTAAAAGCATTTCAATAATTAATAAAGCAAAATTTCTTTTAAATTATAATGCATTGTATTTATTATATTGTTCTCTAGTTCTGCCATATTTAACATATTGTGCAGAAGTCTGGGGCAATAATTACAAAAGTTCACTACAGCCCTTTTTTATCCTTCAAAAACGTGCAATAAGAACCATACACAGGGTAGGATATCGGGATCATACCAATAATTTATTTATGCAGTACAAATTATTAAAATTGGATGATTTAATAAAACTTTTCACTTCACAACTGTTATTTAAGGTCAACAAAAACATAGTGCCAGAAAACATACAAAAATTATTCACTGGGAAAGAGGGAAATTATAACTTGAGGGGCTGTAGTAAATTAAAAATCCCAAAGGTGAGAACAACCAGGAAATGTATGTGTGTGTCTGTGTGTGGAGTCAAACTTTGGAATAATTTACAAGATGAGATCAAACAATGTCCAACTATCCATGTGTTCAAGTTTAAATACAAAAAAGCATTACTGGCGAAATACAGGGATGAAGAAAATGGGATATGAGGGAGATTGGAAATACTGCGTTTAAAACTATGGTTAACTTGTTGATATTGTTGCTATTATTATATCAGAACTGTTATTATAAATATTATGTTTATTTTTATTGTTGTTATTATCATTGGTGCCGCAGTGACATTTGGTAACTAGGCGCATTATGACGTTGAGGGATGGGTACTAGTGTATAAAATCTGTGATTATTGTTATTATTATAATTATTGATATCTGACCTATGTAATAAGTATATCCATGAGATTTTGTTATATTAGACATAAGAGGAAAGGAGAATTTGTAAAATGTATTTAATAGGGAAGATAAAGGGGTAGGAAAAATAAGCATCTGCTTCTGACTACCCCTTTTCGAACATGTTATGAGACATTATTTTGTTGTTGACTCATTGTTTTTGTCCTGTTTTTATTTTAATGTTCGAAATAAAAGTTTTCATTCATTCATACATGATTAAAAATAAAACCCAGCACAACAAAGCCACAATTAAAATCAACATTACAAACAAGTTACAACTTCCACTTGAACAATCTGGCCCCTTTTTTTTTTTTTTTTTTTCCCCCAGAAATGAGCGGCACTCCAAAATCAGGAGCAGTACCCAGCTGTCAATAACTGACCCCCCCCAAACCCCCACAAATCAGTGCATCAAGTGGTTTTAAAGATACAAGTGAGAGAAACGGCGAGCGCATGGCATCAAGACTGTTCTTGAGTGCTTTTCTCACAATTGTGACTGGACCTTAAAAAGTAGCCTTTACTTTGTGGCTCCACCTCTGCATGATGCGGAGAGTTAAAAGGCTGTCATCTGGCCTTCGGAGCACTTCAAACGGCCCTAAGCAGTGTGAGTTCCAACCAAAGTGACAGATACACACCGGGGGGGGTCAATGACTTGAATGTGTGTGTGTATATGAGCGACTCGGTACATGCGTTTTGTTGCAAAGGTGCATGGCTGCACGTGTACTTCCGTCTTGTTCTATGGGTGTTTACGCGCATGTGTGTCAGGTTGGAGAAGGCCTATTAAAAAGCTGCCTGAGGAGAAGGCTTTCAGCAGGGAATCTATGGGGGGGCAGAGAGGACGGCAGGGCCATTGTGTGTCGCGGTCCCATCCTGAGAGCTGGAATTAAAGTCTTTCTCCTCTACTCAGCTGGAAGATTCTGTACCACCACCGACCCCATGTTCAATTAGAGCGACCCTAGAGAAGGAGGACCGAGACTCAAGTGCTCTACAGGGATGACTGATGAGCAAAGTTAGGAATAACACAGTTTTAAATAATACTGTTTGGAAACTGCATTAATTTTTCAGTAATGGGGTAATCCAACTCAATATTTTTTCTGCCGTGACCGTTTCTGATGGTCAAAAGCGGTGCATTACTTTGTCTAGTAGAAATCAGCATAGATAAGCATAGATTCACCAACAACACGCAATCGTGAACATAGCTCTCATCCAACCTAACATGGCAGCCATCTATGATAAAACGAAACAGTGCGTGTGTGTGATGACAGCACAAAATGGAGATTGTCTTACCGTAATATCACGAGTAAGAGCACAACTAAATTCACAATACTTAATATCTTATTTGTGGAAACTAGAGTAGGATTCTTTCTCAGTGATTTCTGTGTTTTTAAACTCAATTGTTCCAAAACTGTGGGATCGATGAAAAAGAGAGGGGGAGAATACAGGGGAGGGAGTGGATAGTCACTTTATACCGTTTTACTGTTGACTTGCAGTTGCAGATTATACTGGACCAGTTGTCTCCGGTTGTGAGTGTTTGATTTTATTTATTTTACATTGCAGTGTTAAACGCACCGTGTTATGTTGAACTGTTTACTTGTGTTGTGTGAAAATATTTGAAGTAGCAGTAGTCTGACAAGAGATTATAATTCATTTTTCCAAAGTGAAACTCACTTGACACTGTTTTACAATTAATTTTTGTTTCGAACAAATTACTTGAAGTACAGTAGACTATGTCTACTTGACCAGTTGTCTCAGGTTGTGAGAGTTACATTTAGTTTACTAAACTCACTTTATGTAGTTTATTGCTGATTGTAATTTTATTATATTGTTTACTGTTTATTTTTTTATTTTGCCCTTGAAGTGTAGGACAAATATTTTTTGGGCGAGGTGCAATGAATATTCTATTCAACTTATTCAAATACTGCTCAAAAAATTCCAAATTCTTTGACGTACAACAACTTTTTTTTTTAAGTAACGAAAATAGTTATATCCCCTGGTAACTAGTTACTTCTACTATATAGTAACCCAGTTACCAACTAGATCAATTTGGAAAGATAATTAATAATTAATTGCTGTTTTAAAGTAACGTGACCAACACTGCTGATGAGACATGGATCTTCAAATACCAACACAGAACAAGGATTTGCATTTGAATGAATGGTCTTTATTGTCAATATACAAAATGCAACAAAATTGGAGGGCTTCTCCTTTCTGTGAAAGAATAGGTTCAAACTGCAGGAAAATAATTTTTGTATCCAATCTGTTAAAGGACATTGCGTGTGACGTCACGTGTCCTCTTTTACGCATTCAAGACACTTTTGTTGCATTCACACACGAGATGAACTCACATACAAGTCACATTAAGTTGGAAATGTGAACGCTCTCACAAAAACATCAGATTTCCACAAAAAGGATTGAAGCTGACCACCTAAAATGCCTAGAAAAAGCAACATTATAAAGGAAATAAAGAAATGGTGTACATCAACCTGAGGAAGTGGGGAAGTCTTTAAATGTATTTTCTTATGTAATCTCGAGAACTTGCAAACAAACACTTAGCCGAGACACTCCGTATGCATTTTGTTATGGGCTTCAAACCACTCGGAGGTTTCCTTAAGACATTCACTTCCGGCGCCGTCACGAATGGCAGCCACTCCAGCAGCTCCCGTGTTATTTTCGCTACTTTTGTGATTTATTTATTTATTTTTGCTTTCTTTATCAGTGCCTTGCAACACTTGGATTACTTTCTATCCTATGGATATGGGTTTCAACTCGCAAAAATACGTATATTCAAGAAACCTACTCCTCGACCTGAAGAAATCTCGAGCCGGCACGGTCCCCCTTTTACCTAACGAGGTGAGGCGACCCTACCGGGGTTGCAGAGCCGGTGCTAAGGTAAAGGCTAAGCGGCGAAGTGGCGATATAAGCCCACGGTACCGTCCATAATCATGGGGAATGTCAAATCCCTACCGAATAAGATCAACGAACTGGCTGTGCTTGTGAAAGACATCAAAGCATACAGGGAGTGCAGCTTGCTTTGCTTTACGGAAACGTGGCTTACGTCTAGCATCACGGACGCTAACATCGCACTAAACGGCTTCTGCGCTGTTCGGGCTGACAGAGGGACAAAAGTCAGTGGGAAGCGCAAAGGAGGGGGACTGGCTATCTACGTGAACACGAGGTGGTGTAACCCCGGGCATGTAAAAACAAAGCTTTCTATCTGCTGCCGTGATGTCGAACTTTTGGCTGAAGGTCTTCGTCCCTATTACATGCCCAGAGAGTTCGGACACGCCATTGCTGTCATTGTTTACATCCCACCGCGCGCTGATGCGGAAGTAGCGTGTGACGTCATCCACTCCGCGGTGGCAAAACTTCAAACACAACACCCGGAGGCTGCAATGTTAATCTCTGGGGACTTCAACCGCGTGACTCTTGATAAGACACTGCCCTCTTTCGTCCAGTATGTGAACTGCAAGACCAGGGGAAATAGGACTATTGACTTTCTGTATGCGAATATCAAAAATGCATACAGTGCTAAACCACTGCCTGCCCTTGGAAAAGGAGACCACAACCTCATTCTGCTTAAACCACAGTACAAACCAAAAGTGAGGAGGCTACCAACAACCACACGCTCTTTTAGGAAATGGTCCACCGAGGCAGAGCAGGCTCTGAGAGACTGCTTTGGATGTACGGACTGGGATGTCCTGCTAGGGTCAAGCAGTGGGGACATTGAGGAGATGGCAAACTGCACTACTGACTACATTAAGTTCTGCATGGACAACGTTGTTCCTATAAAGACTGTACGCTGCTATGCCAACAACAAGCCCTGGATCACGAGCGACATCAAGTGCCTTCTGAACCAAAAGAAGAGGGCCTTTAAAAATGGTGATCATCAGGAGCTAAAACGAGTACAGAAGGAGCTCAAAGTCCAGCTCCGGAAAGGGAAGGAGCAGTACAGGAGGAAGTTGGAGAAAAAGCTGCAGAACAACAACATAAAGGAGGTGTGGGAAGGGATGAAAACAATTACTGGCTGCAGCACCAATCAGGGTGTGGCTGTGGATATAGATGTGGGGCGAGTCAACCAGTTGAACAACTTTTTCAACAGGTTTGACCACTCCGCCTCAGCCTCACCCCTGAGTAATGCAGCTGTCCTTCCCCCTCCCCCTCTGGACACTAGCATGGAAGACATCCCCCCACTAAAAATAACTTCAGCCCAGGTGTGTGGAGAGCTGAGAAGGCTACGAACCAGCAAGGCAGCTGGTCCGGATGGAGTATCCCCCCGACTGCTGAAAGCAAGTCAAGTCAAGTCAAATTTATTTATATAGCCCTTAATCACAAAAATGTCTCAAAGGACTGCACAGGATTACAGTTACAAAATTACACAATTACCTGATCTTAAACTAGCAAACCAGCATGCGGGCAAGGAAAAACTCAAAAAAAGCCTGTGCGTCTGAGCTGGGAGACCCTCTACAGCGCATCTTCAACCTGAGCCTTGAACAGGGGAGGGTCCCTCAGCTGTGGAAAACATCCTGCATCATCCCAGTCCCAAAGAAATCAAGACCTGAGGAACTCAACGACTTCAGGCCGGTCGCCCTGACATCACATGTGATGAAGACCATGGAGCGGCTGCTGCTGCACCACCTGAGGCTACAGGTCCGTCACGCCATCGACCCACTGCAATTTGCTTACCAGGAGAAGGTGGGAGTGGAGGATGCTATAGTATACATGTTACACCGATCCCTCTCTCACCTGGATAGGGTGAAGGGGGCTGTGAGGATTACATTTTTGGACTTCTCCAGTGCCTTCAATACCATACAGCCTCTGCTACTGAGTAGGAAACTGACAGAGATGGGAGTTAGCTCACACCTTGTAGAATGGATTACTGACTACCTGACAGGCAGACCCCAGTATGTGAAACAGGGGGGCTGTACATCGGACACTGTGGTTAGCAGCACAGGATCTCCGCAGGGGACCGTTCTCTCTCCGTTCCTATTCACTCTATATACATCGGACTTTAAGTACAACTCTGAGTCCTGCCATGTGCAAAAGTTTGCCGACGACACTGCGATCGTGGGATGTATCAGAAACGGGCAGGAGGAGGAGTACAGGAAATTGATTCAGGACTTTGTCCGATGGAGCGACGCAAACCACCTGCACCTAAACACCACCAAGACCAGAGAGATGGTGGTGGACTTCAGGAGAACCAGAACTCACCCGGTTCCTGTAACCATCAAGGGAGAATGTGTAGAATTTGTCCAGACCTACAAATACCTGGGTGTGCAGCTGGACAACAAACTGGACTGGACTGCCAACACAGAAGCTCTATGTAGGAAAGGGCAAAGCCGACTTTACTTCCTCAGAAGGCTGGCCTCCTTCAACATCTGCAAAAAGCTCCTGAAAATATTCTATGAGACAGTAGTGGCAAGCGCCCTCTTCTATGCGGCAGCGTGTTGGGGAGGCAGCGTCAAGAAGAAGGATGCCTCTCGTCTCAATAAACTGGCTAGGAAAGCGAGCTCTGTTGTGGGCAAAGAGCTGGACAGCCTAACAACAGTAGCTGAGAGACGAGCACTGAAAAAGCTGAGGTCAATCATGGACAATCCATCGCATCCACTACACAGCATTATCTCCAGACAGAAGAGCAGTTTCAGCGACAGACTGCTGTCACTGTCTTGTACTACGGACAGACTGAAGAGATCTTTTCTTCCTCATGCCATGAGGCTCTTTAACTCCACCCGGCAGAGTAAAGGCCCACATTAAACCACACCACCTACATTGGATATTACCGAATCTTACTGCAATATGTATTCTGTGAAGCACTATTTAGTTACTCTATATAACACGCTACAGTGGGCATTTGCACGTCACACTGGGTATTTGTATATTGTATTCTTTTGGCTTTATTATTGTACTGTTCTCAGCTCAGGGATGCTGCTGGAAATGTGAATTTCCCTTCGGGGATGAATAAAGTATCTATCTATCTATCTATCTATCTATCTATCTATCTATCTATCTATCTATCTATCTATCTATCTATCTATCTATCTACTGTCCAATCCTTTTTTTCCAGACATGGTATAAAACAAAAATAATTTTACAAATAAAAAACCTAAATTCAGAACACGTTCACCGTAAATTCTGTGCTACTTGCTTACCCCATTGATTTCCATAATTCCGCCACTCTGTCCATCTTTTAGTCCAGACTCAAAACCCGCATTTTCAGACCTGGATACTCATCATAAATCGCCGAACACACCCATCTGAATTTACTGTCTGTTAATACTGTTTTTTAATTGATATTACTGTATGTATTCTGTGCACAGCTACCTTGGGCAACCAGTTCAGGGCGTCCCATGCACACTGCCCGAAGACAGCTGGGATGGTCTACAGCACGCCCCCGACCCTACTATGGATAAGCGGTGCAGATAATGGATGAATGGATGTTTTTTGTCCTCATCGTCACTGTAATGAAAAAAATACAATGATGACAAACTACAAGGACAAAATACAATTTGCACATAATACAATGCCAAACTACAAGGACAAAGTACAATAAGATACAGACGATCCCCTACTTACGACCATTCCACTTACGCAAAACGGTAGATATGAACATTTTTCTCGCGATGTCGAAAAATAAGTTAGATTTTGTATTGTGTGGACCTTTTTCCAAGTACAGGACATTACTGTAATGCTTCTTTTCGCTTCTACCAGCGTGTGGTTGGGCTGTGAGAGGTCACCCAGCATCCACCCCTAAGAAAAAATCTGGCTTCTACTTCCTAGTTCGTTTGTAATAGGTGTACTGTATCTTCAGCGCGCTAAGAACTTTGACATTTTTATTGTTTAATATCTCGTGCATCCATTCAATATGGTTGGTGTAAAGTGTAAAGAAGAGGCGAGCTGTTTCTTTTGAAACAAAAGTGGAATAAGAAAGCTTGATGCAGTTGAGAAGATGGTGAAATGCTTTTTTTCGGCCACATTTTACCACGGAGGAGGACCTCTTGAAGCGCATCTTCCAAAAGTAAGTTGAACTTTATTTATCTTTATAGAGCATATTATTTTATGAAATGTTTATTTTTAAGTACAAAACAATACAGGTTACTAATACAAGCCTTAAAAATACTAAACATACAAAAAAAGCACAGAAGCAACTTACAAACAAATTCAACTTACGAACAATCGTCCGGAACCTCGTTTGTAAGTAGGGCAGCGTCTATTATTTGTGTACACATTTATTTCTACTTATGGCAGGATTGGTCATCCATTCGAAAGAGAACCAAGTATGTTGAAATTTGTGAACTGTCTTTAACAAGTAGCGGAGTAATGCACCACGTCGTAACTATGTTTGAGTTACAGATTTGTATTTACAACTCTTACCGAGAAAAGTTGCAGTAATGCGTTACGCCCACATATAGAATAATTCTTGGGGTAAAGTCGTCCATATCTCACTATGTAAACAAGCAAACGTGCTCCAAAGGGAACTGAAATCAGACAAATAAGGAATGATTTGAAAAATGAAAATAAAATAAAGGGAAAAAATATGTGACAGGAAGCTTTGTTCCACGGTCCCTGCCTAACAGTATAATGATAATACATGGCCTGCTGGGATCTGAACTTAACAGATCCGTGACTACTTTTGCAGAAAACGCTCGAAAGCAGAGCGAGTTCCTTTCTTCCTGTTGTGCTGCAAGATCTTTGCAATCTTGCATTCTGTGCCGCTCCTCCGTGATCAAGCTGCTGTCACGAGCGGCGCTTTCGCCGCTGATTAAGTTGAACTCACCGTGCAGGAACGGCGAGGCGCCGTTGTGTTCAGGGCCAGTAAATTACTTTTACCTGCAAAGGAGGGACAAGAGAAGGAGAGAAATGTGCCTGTGTGGGTGTTCATCAGCGTGCGGTCGGACCGAGATCCTATCACTTTCTTCCAAGCTCATGATGGGGATTACTATTGCTCTGATAGCTCATGGAAGCATCCGTTTAGAAGTGAGGAAGTTAAATGATTTGTTGAGAATCACGTTGCTGAATTGTTTCTCCACGAATAAGTGGTTGTGCATGGACAAATATGCCAAACGTTCCCTGGAAAGAAATGTTCCTTTGCTCGATTCATGAGACACCATGGGCTAGGAGATTTACTTTAAAAATGTGATCCGATACAGTTCCTGGTTACCTGTTGAAAAATGTAATCAGTAACGTAATCCGAATACTATCACATTGCAGTAATTTAACTTAATTACTCTCAATCACTTTTGGATTTCTCCAATACCAAATATAAATGTAATTACAAAATTTTGTTTATTAAAGGGGCAGTGTGTAATATTTAGGGCCCCCTAGTGGTACCAAAAAAAACTCTCATCCAATGTCCCTAATCCCTAATTCAAATTATTTGGACACTTGGCAAAAATACATGAACTATCATACAAATGTTTTTATAAATACTGTACCCATTTGTATTTTAAAAAATTAAAGGTCGATAAATTTGTATTTCTTTTACACCGTTGTTCACCCACTTAAATCGTTGACAAGTTTGTGCAGCATCCTGCTGCCGCCATGCATCACTAGCCCTTGCTCGTACCTGAAAACACACTGCCATCAAGTGGTCAAATATCACACTTTGAGGCTTTAACATAAATTGACGATGTAGTAGGAAAAATAGGAAACAAACATCGTATTTTTGTGGTCCGAAAAATACGATTTAAATTTGAACCACATAGTATAATTTATTAAGCAAAAAAAAACATTTCTCTTTCACATGGGAGACAAGACATGCTCTGTTTGAATTCACATTAAGAACCCAATTTTGATTCGAACACACAAAATGTTCACTTTCTAAATGTCCAACAAACTCTGGGATGTTTTGTCATTTATCTCTGTCTCTGTTGATGATTGAAATAATGAAATGTATAATTTTGTACATCACGGAATTATCTATATGTAAATGTGAGACAAAAGTTAATGAGTGCATGGAGTATATGAATGGATGCTTGAAATGATGCTGTAGAGGGCACACACGCCTAGGCATTAAATTGTAATAAGCATTTCAATTCCTGTTGTTTCATTTAAATGTTCATACTTGTTTGTTGATGTTGCATAGCTAGTTTCACTCTAATTATATGGAACTTTTATGTTAATTTTGCTACGTTTTTGCTTACATAGTCGTTTTTGCTTACATAGTCATGTTTTGTAGTCAGGCACTGGGGGAATCTAAAGGGGGACCTGAGAGCAAGCGCACCGGTGCGTGTGTGTGTGGAATGAATCAGACGGCAGAGAGAGAGGCGAACACAGCAAGCGCAAAAAAAACTAATGCGAACGAGAAAAATAAGAAAAAGAGGTCAAACCAAAGCACACTGAAGTTCATCATTGTCTCCCGAATATGATTTTAAATAAAACTGTAATCCTGTCAGGTAACTTCGGTTTTACTAAATATACATGTTATTTGATTACGCCTTTTTTTTACTGTAACTGTAACAGAATAGAATTACATTTTTTGTCACCTAAGCAGTTTACCCCATACATGTATTCTGTTACACCGCAAGCCTGTCCTTGAGCTGTGTAATTATATAATTGAGAGATTGTGTTACATTTTAGGTTGTTGCAGCAATCAGCTGTGAGCACAATGACTCAATCAAACATTACAGTTAAGTGCGCGTGGACGTCCAATCAACGATGACCTACTCCTCTCGACCTCAAGAGGATTTGATTTGAGAGGTTCCACTGACGTGTGTGTGTGTTGTTTGATCTAAAACATGATTTATCAGACATTATCACAGTGAGCTAATTCGATGTTTTGTTATTTTGTAGGAAAGTCAAAGATTGGGTCGAATTTGCATGCATAGCTCAAGTCAAATGTAGGGAAGGAACAATAGTGATGGTGTTGATGCGATGGGGTGCGATTGGGCTTGGGCCGGGTGGTCGGCTGGCCCTATGACGAGTCTCTGTGCTGGGGGAGGCTGGTTGTCCCAGTGGCATTGCTTACGGCCCCGGGGCCGTTCCTCCGTAGAGCGCTGCTGCGGGGGGTGGGATCGGCATGCCCGGGTACTACCGGGGCCTTGGGAAGGAGGTTGGATAGGGGGATGGGAGGGGATGCTTCCCTGTTGTGCCCTATACCCTTTTTGTATTTGATGGGGGATTCTTGCATGTTTAGTCTACCACCATACCAGCACCTTTTAGAATTCTGGAGAATAACCCCGCCTAATATTATTCAGATGATAGGAACTGGTGTTTGTGGTTATCAAATTGACACTGCTTATTTCTTTCTCATTCCTTATTTTTCTTCAGAAGATAGGCACAGGCCTTTGTGGAACTACATCTGGTGAAGGAAAATGAGCTGACAAATCAGGGGCAGACCACATGCTTGTCTGACCCACCACCTCTAGATGAATTTGGGGGATTCGGAACGGATTGATTGGTTTTCTCTTATTTCTTATTATAAATATTTGTTGCAGATATGAGAAATCTTACGTAGGAGCTCGATCTGGGAACAAATTAATTTTGTATCTAGAGGGGCTGCTGTATTTCCAATCTTCCAATCCCTCTATAATATTGTGATTATTATTGTGTTGTGTCATACATATCATATTTGGATAGAGTTAATTACATTCAGAATTTATAAATGGTTTAACTGTCCATTGGATCTGTGCCTTAGTGTTTTGAAAATGTGTGCAGCTACAGTTGTGTCATTGGGTTATTGTGCAGAGATCAAATGTAATAGACTCCTGACCAACCACAGGGTAATCGCTTATGAGCATCAAAATATGGGTGGTTAGAGGACACCCAGAGCTTGAAATTTCATAGGAAAATTGACTTGCTTGGGATATGAAAAATGAGAATGCAAATTGAAAGCAAGATTCTTCCTTGTGTGCCTTGAATCTATGTATATCTGCACTTTAAATAAATAGTCATTATCTGATTGTACATTTATATGAGGCAAAACCACAGCCTTTACATTATATCTTTTTTTTACTTACTTATGGTAAGCAGGACCCTGAACCAAAGCTTGCTTGGTGTGATATAAATGAGAACACAATTTATGCTTCACTCAGTGTGGTGCTGTTACGTGAGCCTAGACTAAAAACCTGCACAATGATGTCTGGAATTTGTCTGCATTGATTCTGAAATTTTTGGTTATTGGCTGGAGAGTAGAGTCTATGTTTAATTTCAGATCATGCAGGTTATAAGTGGATCATGACGTGAGAGAGACTGAAGAGCTTCTCCCTGCATCAGATCACTTTGTTTTAAGCTCCGTGTGACAATTTGGTGTGCAATGAGATTTACTTAAAAATGTTGGCCAACTCAAAAGGTGTAAAAATGAGCTAATAATGTCGTGATTGCCAATTTGGAGCACCTGCGGCGGCTTGATTGGCGCCAACAGCCTGGACAGCTGATTGGTGGACAATCCCTTTTTAAACCTCCGGCTTCCTTTCAGTGACTGTCAGATCGTTGCGAACTGTTGCATTCCGCTCAGTGAGCATTCCCGTCCGACTATGTTTGTGCTAAGCCTTTTTCCTGCCTGATCTTCGTTATTGACCTGTTTTTGACCTGTTTCCACCCATTCTGCCTGCCTCCTATTACCTGACCAGTCTTGCCCCGTTACCTGCCTGCCTCCTGCCTATGACCTTGCTTACGAACACGACATCGCCTTTGATCTCCAGCCCCGGCCAACGACTCACTATTCCCGCCTGTCTCCGTCCGACACGGAAGTGTCACTCCCGCCTCGCTCGCTCCTGTTTTCCGTCAGTCCTCGGATCACGCAAGCAAGCCTTACTCTCCCTCTCTTTGAGTTCAAATAAAAACTGAGAAACGTATGCTATTGAGTCCTGTGTTCGTTCTGGTCTGTGACAAATAAATACTTTTGAGTCCTAACAAATTACAGTGCCTAGCTAATGTATTGACCCTACAATAGCATAATTTAAAACTAACAATATCAAGCCTTTAGAATGGCCAGGCCAAAGTCCAGACCTCAATCCTATCGAGCATTTGTGGAAAATCTGAAAAATTCCATGCACAAGTGATCATTATTCAAACCGTAAGGAACTTAGGCTGTTTGCTAAGGAAGAGTGGGAAAATATTTTGGTTTCAGGTGCCAAACTCCTAACTAAAATGACTTGTGGCTGTGATCGCAGTAAAAAAGAGGTTGTACAAAGTATCAGCTCAGAGGGGGGCAATATTTTTGCAAAGCCTACTTTTGAATGTTTTACTTGTTAGCACAATATAAAATGTTGAATACATTTTGGTATTTGGTTTGGTTTCTTTTCATAATTGTTTTTCTTTCAAAATTGATTTTTTTTTATCTATACATATGAAGGCTGAAATATGTCAATGTCAAAAATATTTTTGGGGGGGTGGGTTTTTTGTGATTGCTTCTATTCTATGTGTTATTTACACCTATGACAATATCAACAAAGCTTTCATAAGATTGAATTCATTGGGGTTTCTAGAACATAATTGAATCTTAAGCCGGGTGTACAAAAACTCATGCCAAGCTATTCCGTCTCACTGTCTGCCGTGTGTCGCAATTCCTTTGCCCATAGGCCAAGTTCCCCTTTGTTTGCCCTGTGTCACAAGGGAATTTCGGTGGCCCCACCTGAAGAAAGAATCCTATCTGTTTCATTGCTCACCAGCACCATCACTCTGCTGAGCTACACATACGTCAGCTCTCCTCCTTGCCCAAACAAAGGGAGGCTCCGTTGGGACGTAACTCAGGCCTTCGCGTATAGATCATGGGGACAAAGCCTGCTATTATACTGTAATAACAACATGTTTTGTTCTCTTTCACAAAAGAGGCTCCACAGTTAGCATTTACCAGCAACTTATGACACCTATTGAACACCAAAGGCTCATTGTGGTTTTCCTAACAACCTAATTTTTAGGTTTTCTTCTCTAGATCATGGACATTTAAATAGGTCTGTTTAATATAGGGGTGAGCAATACGGGGATTTTTTGATTTGATCTAATCCAAATGAATACAGGGTAGTATCAATCCGATACCCATAATTTTGGCTTGGAAATCTTATGATCATTTAACAAATGATTTTCTCCCCCTTGAGTTAGTTTGGAATTACGATTAAAAATGAAAGCGCAAATAGTGTAAACCATATAATGTGACAGTAAAAAAAAATCAAAGTACTTCAACAACAACGACTGTTTCAGAACAAAAGTTAAGAGTGTCGAACCAAAAAAGCAGCAATGGACCGAAAATACAAATACAGTGGAACCTCGGTTTTTGAACGCCTCCCAGTTCGAACAAATCGGTTCTCGACCAAAAATTCAGAGAAATTCTTGCTTCGCTTTCCGTTCAAAAAATCGGAGTTCGAACGCCGGTACGCTAGGGTGCGATGCTGAGCGGCGTACGGGTGTGGATCGTGTAGATTGCCCCCACCTCTCGTGAAGAACTGTTATGACGTGCGTGCGCACTTCTTTTCGCTTTCGCTTTTAATATCGTGACTGGAGTGTTTAAGCCCCTAATTATGCCTCAGAAGAAGGTCACTGCAAGCAGCAAAGTTGCTACAGGTGAAAAAAGAAGAGTAGTGCGTACAATTATTGCATTTAAGAAAGAAATAATAGCAAAATATGAAGAAGGTGTGCGAGTTTCCCTTCTTTCGAGGGAATAGAGCATGGCTTCTGCAGACCACCACAAAGGTAAGAAATCCTATTCATAATTCTTTTCTTTATCCTTTAACCGTTCACCACTTTTTTGGAGACCTGGGTGCTAAATGACGTGTAAACAACCTGATTTTTTTATTTTTACACGTTCATGTTAGCGTAATCTTTCGTACGGAAGATTACGCTAACGCGAACGTACGATTAGCCTGGGTTAGCTTCATGTTTACGTTCATGGTAAACATTCAGGGTGTTGGAACGGATTAAAACGATTTTACATTACTTTTAATGGGAAAAAACGACTTCGGTGATCGAACAAATCGGTTTTCGAACAGGGTTCTGGAACGGATTATGGTCGAGAACCGAGGTTCCACTGTACTCAATAACAATATAAATTACACGTTACTTTTAGGTTTCAGTAATCTAGGGGGTAAACCAACAACTTTTTAAATGGAGTAACAGTTACATAACCAGTTAAAAGCCAAGTATTTGGTCAAAGTATTGTATATAAAGTTATGACCACAACAGTTTATATTAGGACATACTTGCATCATGCTGGAAGACAGAACTAAATCTAACCTTCCTGTCCTTTTTCTCAACTCTTACTGTAAATGAGCTGCGTCCTAGCAATGACCCTCATTGGTGTACAGAAATTAGGACAATGCTCCATGTGACATTTATTAGGAAGCAAATGGCAGCTACAGCTTGTGGACAAACGGTGGCCATGACAGATGGTCACAGCGAATTTTAGGGACCTTGCTTGGCTCAATGACACTGAGACAACAACCCCGAGCTTCTGTTGCGTCACACTCGCATGAGAGGCAAACTAGCAATGGGCATGCCTGGAAAACGAGTCATGGCGAAATTCAATGCGACCCGGAGGCCCAACGACCATTTGTCGCTAACACTGCAAGGCTCTTTTTCCATTTACTGCCACGTATATTCATTTACCTTATTGTCTGGAATATAAGACGCACCTAAAGAAGCATAAATTAGCCAGAAATTTAAATGTGTGCCACATCATCTGGTGCAATTAATATGCGTGCAAAATTGGTAATGCATTACCACATTTGAGCAATTGTTGATCATTTGATACATTTTATCACTGACCACAATTGCATTAAATGATGGATTCAGGAATCGAACCAGGTGGCAATGGTAAAAGCACCAATTCCTAATCCTTAGGACGCCAGGGACATGGATGGTTTACAATCGCATAGCATCAAATGTAACAGTAGTCAAATCCTATCATTGTAAGGAAAGCACTGAATTCCATTAATAGACATGACATGAAAAGGCATCAACGTCTAACTCATTATCGCACTATTGTTAAGTCACGGTACCACGTATATATCTTTACAGAATGTTGTTTAACTTTTCTCAGCTCAAACTAAGCATTGCAAGTGAAACAATTTTTGAACATGTGCATTTATTTATTTTTTTCAGGACGACCAAATTACTTCCCAAAATGTGGTTCTCCTCATTCAGTTCAGAACAACTGAATAGCTTCCCATAATGCAGTCTTTATCATTCAGTTCAGAATCTCATGCACTTCGTAAACACTTTGCAAGTCCCCTGTATCACCAGACCAGTTAAATGTATTCAAATATTCTCGTGGCCCGGCCTATTAATAACAATTTGGTACTATGACTGTGATGATAAGATAAGACCCAATGAAGTGCAGTGGTTTGATATGAAGACCCACCATTTCTACCTAATGACAAGCTGCAATCCAAATCAAGAAAATAAATTCCACTTCTCAAATGTATCGAAAGGATTGTGCAGTTTAAGGCAGGGATAGTGGAATCTGTATAATACATTCACCTTTTTTAAAAAACAAAACAAAATGACCAGCAAAACCCAAACGACTTCAAGTACCCTACTTGTAAATAAGCCTAAATCGCATAAAGGTGACCCCCTAAAACGACTTTAAAATTGCCACATATTAAAAAAGCTTATACCCAAAATGTAAAAAAAAGAAATGTGTATCTAAAATACGCTAATTACTTAAATGTGTAGATAATGACGATCAATATACTGGTGAAATAAATTCTAGAAATATAACATTTTTAAACCATTTACTGAACCTGAAATTTTCGTAAAATAAATAAAACAAACAAAATCACAATTAAATTAGATGTGGTCCCTCACTAACACAACTACGACTGCACCGTTTGACTGAATAAGGAGATGAGACATATTTTCATTTTTTTATAAAAACGTCAATATATTCTACTATCTCTGCTTTAATTCACTGAACCCCTAATGCCCCTGATGAGCAGGTAGGCACCTTGCATGGCCTACGCCGCTATCAGTGTGTGAATGTAGGTGTTTGAATGGGTAAGTGAGAAGCACAATGTAAAGTGCTTTGGGAGGTCTTCAGTGACTTGAAAAGCACTATATATATATATATATATATATATATATATATATATATATATATATATATATATATATATATATACTGTGAAATTGACCCTCTGTTTCTTCTTAGCACTATTTTGCCGGAGCAAAGGCCTACGCCCTACTGATAAAGAGTCCCCGACAGTTTTGGCCCTGCCCCACAAGTTCAGAAACACTGGTTTAGTGAATAATATCCAACGCACCCTACGCCACTATCTGGGTTGGACTCCCATTTCATCCAATGTGATGCGATTGCATGCGATCAGTGGTATATTCTGACCGATCAATCAACAATAAATATGACATTTTTTAATTTTTGTGCAAACTTAACCCTTACAACAATTTAAACCCAAGAGCTTTATAATCTGGTGCACGTTATATATGAGAAAAATATCAAAAAATACTATTCTATGGGCGTGTCTCCTATAATGCGGAAAATATGGCAGTTTTGTCAATGATTTTGGGTTATTAAACCTCCAACTATGTTCAGCAGTCCTTCCCACAGTTCAGATTGGCGGATTTCAAGAAAATAATCCCTCCAAACATACATGGAACTTAGCACATGAACTAAACCAAAACAAATAAAGCTGTTCCTTGTAGGAGGGGAAAAAAATCACAAACTCCTATTATTCCCCTAGAGCAGTGGTCGTGAACCACTAGGCAGCAGATAAGAAACAGGCCGTGGGTAGATTTGTACTGGGCCACACAGATAGAAAAATAAGTTCCATTATTTTTTACCTCTTGTTATTTTATTGACAATGCCATGTTTCACACTGGACAGGAACCGGAATTTGATGTTGTACTTTGAATTAAAATCAGTGTAGTTTAGAACACGGTAGTGACCAGAGTGCGTTGCTAATAGCATGCTCGTCTCACAGTTCAGAGGTCCTGAGTCAAATCCCAGCTCCTGCGTGGAGTTTGCATGTTTTCACGTGCCCACGAACACTCCGCGCCCGCTCCGAGACTGGCAGGTCGCTGGTTCAAGCCTCGGCCGAGTCATACCTAAGACTTACAACATTGGTACTCATTGCCTCCCTGCTTGGCGCTCGGCATTAAGGGTTGGAATTGGGGGTTTTGGTCACCTAATGAGTAAAATGGCTGTGCCCTGTTTGGCTGCGGCTGCATCGGCTCGCTACAGTTTAACTGTACGGGTCAGGTGTATCGACATTTTGTTCTGTGTGCATGGTTACAAAGAACGACAATAAAAGGAAATTGTATTCTCTATTCTATTCTTCTATTCTACCTCTTAGTTGTTTCCATTTGTTCCCATGTGCTCCAAGTAAAAAAAAACCTCAGTGTATTATTTTTCTACCCTTTGTCCTGCAAGTTCCTTGCAATTAGGCAAATGGGTCGTTTATTAATGATGGCCGGAGGCGACGGGACTCACCAGGAGTTAATAAGGTTGAAAATAACTTTTTTTTGTTTATCTAATGTACGTGCTTGCCTTGAAAATTCAGCATATTCACACGCATTCAGAACATCCTTGCAGCATACCGAAAATGACGAGCTGAAATAGCTGGCTACAGTTTTCTGTACTGGATTTTTAAAATCAGCTTTTACATTACATTTCATGCAATAAAACACTCTTGAAGTAGTCCTATTGCATGTCTTTCAATGTAAAGCTTACAAAATGAGATATTGATTTGCTTTTTCATTTAAATAAAGTTTTTATTTTTAAATAAATGTTATGTTTTTTACATTTTGCATCTTTCAAAACCAATTGGATTAAGTGGTCCCTTTATAAACAATTAGACAAACACACATAACCTGTACAGTCGAATGAATGAATGAATGAAACTTTATTTCGAACATGTTAAAACAAAAATAAAACAACAAGTCAGAAAATTGAAACAATGTGAACGTAACATGTCCGAAAAGGAATAGGAAGAAGCATCAGTTAAATGTAAAAGAAAGAATGGACTGGTCTACCAGTAATCCCAAAAGTCAAGAAGAGATTCGCCGGTACGAGAGTGTTGTCAATTCGGGCCCCGGTGCTATGGAATGCTCTGCCCTCTGAGATTCGATCTGCAACCTCAGTGGAACTGTTTAAATGTAAGCTTAAAACACACTTCTATTCTATAAATTATTAATGACCTATATTTCACGTTGACAATATCTGTGTATTATTTGTTATTGCAACATCCGTTGCAGCCTGGTCATCCTGGAAGGGGGATTACCTCATGTGCGGTCCCTTCTCAAGGTTTCTTCATTCTACTCATGCAGAGATTTTGAGTTTTTACTATCGATATGGAGTGAGTACTTAGATCGGATCAATACTATTGTCTCAAAATCAATGCTGTCTTCCAATGTTCCCTCTAATTTTCCACGGGTCTGAGGGTTCACACAAAGTCGGTGAGCAACGCTTGAAACAACAGTGAGCAACGGCAATCCCAAGTGTCGACGACAGGCGGCCGTCCACGCGCGGCGGTTGAAAGGCGGCGGACGTGCGCGGGACCCCTGTAACTGTGTCGGTGTCGTGCGTATCACACCCGAAAGTACCCGCATCGCGGGTTAGGGGTTCGCTCGCGGGAGCGACCGGACGGCACTCTGTCGTGAATTTGTCTCCGATCGTCCCGGGCGGACGTAAAATCGCCCAGCTGTACGACTCTTAGCGGTGGATCACTCGGCTCGTGCGTCGATGAATAACGCAGCTAGCTGCGAGAACTAATGTGATTTGCAGCTGCGATTGGCTGGCAACCAGTTCAGGGAGTCCCCTGCCCACTGCCCAGAGATGGCTGGGCAGTGGGAAGGGGGACTCCCTTTCTGCTTAAAAAGCAAAAAAAAAAAAAAACAACAACAACAAAAACACAACGACACAACAAGTGGTAAACAATCTAATGTTCCTTGTGGTGTTCCTCAAGGCTCTGTACTTGGCCCCCTTCTTTTTAGTATTTATATGATCCCACTTGGTGACATTATCCGCAAGTATAATATTAGTTTCCATTGCTATGCAGATGACACTCAACTGTATGTGCCACTGGAAAAAACTGGACATTTAAGTTTTAGAAATCTGGAGGATTGCCTTACTGAGATTCATTCAAAAATCTAGGTGTTATATTTGATCCTAATCCGTCGTTTCAGTTACATGTGAAAAATATTACTAGAATAGCTTTCTACCACCTCCGTAATATTGCGAAGATTCGTTCAATGCTGTCCCAATCAGATGCAGAGATTTTAATTCATGCGTTTATTACTTCTCGGCTTGATTACTGTAATGTATTGCTTTCTGGTCTCCCGATGTCTAGCATTAAAAGTTTGCAGCTGGTTCAGAATGCGGCAGCTAGACTTTTGACTAAGACTAAAAAGTTTGAGCATATTACACCTGTATTGGCCAACTTGCACTGGCTCCCAGTCCACTTAAGATGTGACTTTAAGGTTCTCTTATTA
The DNA here is from genome assembly GCF_059441175.1 of Urocampus carinirostris. Taxonomy (NCBI): domain Eukaryota; kingdom Metazoa; phylum Chordata; class Actinopteri; order Syngnathiformes; family Syngnathidae; genus Urocampus; species Urocampus carinirostris. The sequence goes on from NC_142352.1 coordinate 34,643,224, forward strand.
ACATATAAATGTTTGCATGGGCTTGCACCCTCTTATCTCTCTGATTTGATTTCCCCCTATGTTCCTGCACGGAGTCTGCGCTCGGAAAATGCCGGTCTACTTGTGATTCCGAGAGCCAAGAAGTCTGCGGGCTCGAGAGCGTTCTCCATCCGGGCCCCGGTGTTGTGGAATGCCCTGCCTCTGGAGATAAGATCTGCAACCTCAACGGAAGTTTTTAAATTGAGGCTTAAGACACACTTCTATTCCAAAGCATATGATTGATGCCCACCTCGTATTCTGTTTTGTCCTGTCTTTTTCTGAGGCCTGCCTGGCTGATACGAAGGAGAAGGATGATTTGGGATGGGTCAGCGGACCGGGGTCTGACCTGCAGCATGTCAACCCCTGCATTTACCAGCTGGCGTCGTCGTTGATGTCATGCTCTTTCCGGACATTTTCAACATCTTACCTAGTGTTTACTATTCTGTGTACAGTAATGCTAATTGTAATTCACCCTGTTCAATCCTGGAAGGGGGATTATCACATGTGAGGTCCTTTCTCAAGGTTTCTCTTTTCTCCTCACACTGAGGTTTTTGAGTTTTTCCTTGCCCGCATGCTGGTTTGCTAGTTTAAGATCAGGTAATTGTGTAATGTTGTAACTGTAATCCTGTGCAGTCCTTTGAGACATTTTTGTGATTAAGGGCTATATAAATAAATTTGACTTGACTTGACTTGACTGGTCATCAATCTCAGGTGAAAAGTGCGTTGACTTCAACTATCCACTAGATGACAGCATTACTCACAGTGGCCCAATGGATTGTGTACTGCAGGGGTCTCCAACCTTTTTTTAAGCTTAGAGCTACTTCTCGTTACTAATTAGCGCAAAGTCAACAAGTTTGACATGCATTACTAAACTAACACCTTTGCATTGTCATTACTATGTTGTGGCTATGTTATTACAGGGTTAATATTGGAAGTAAGGTTAAATAGACTCAGTCAACCACTTAAAACAATATTTTACTAGAAAATCACAATGACACATCATGGTGAGCTATTTTTAGAACAGGTCCGTGGAGACCTCAGCTGCCTCTAGGGGGCAGCCTGGTGCCTGCGGGCACCATATTGGAGACTCCTGATTTACTGTATACCAAGGGTGCCAAACTTAAATTTTTTCAGAGCCCACGTGGTAAAAACACAAATGAAAATGTTAAAAAGTATTGAAAGTAAGGAAAGGTAGAGGACTAAAAACTAGATAATAATGATATGCACTGGAAAGTATGAAAATGTAGTAAAAATCATCTAAAAAGAAACAAACACGAGTAAAAAGTAGGTGAAAGTATTGAGAAGTACTGGAGAGAGTACCAAAAATATTTTTAAAAAAGGCTGTAAAATTTGATGAATTACTGAAAAGTACTACAAAATAAGATGTAACAAAGTGACAAATGTCCTTGAATGTCAGAATGAACATGTAAACTGATTTGGGGTTTTGACCTTAGCAGGGAATTCTCTTCCTTAGTCACATAAAATATAAAACAGAAATCGAAGGAAATCATTTCAAATGTATTAATTAATCGAAATTTAGAATATTTGTGTTTGTGTCTTATATTCAAATGCTATTTTGTACCCAATGTACCTGCTAGACATAGCACAAATTGTACGGAATAAGAATTTAAAAATGTGTGCAAATAGAAAAAAGGATCAAACCTCCAGGGGTTATTTTTAGCAAGAAAATCAATATGAGAATGCATGCACACTTTTACTACTGGAAATCACAATTAATTAAAGTCAATTAAAATTCTGTATCTTGTAAAGGATTTTTTTGGACACAGCTCTTTACCAAAATTTATGAAGTCCTTGTTCATCATTTCTACAATGAGGCACATTATCCCAATTCAAATAGTGATCATTTAAAAAAACAGAAAAACAAATGGGTTTTTTACTTGTTACTCCAAAAGAAACAACCAGGAAATGCCACTTATGGCAGAGGTGGGCCTGCAAGACCTTCTTTGCCAGCCTAAAAAATTTCGGAATCGTGTCATGTTAATTATATTTTGTCCATTAATACCTATTAAATAATTCCAAATTGTGTGTCAGCCTTCTTTCATTGCTTTTCCCCTGGTTGTGCTGCTTCCAGGTGTGTTCTTTCATATTTAGGCATTTAACCAATAACATTTCAGCCATTACTTCTTGCGAGGCCTGCGACCCTAATGAGGATAAGCGGTACGGCTAATGAGATGAGATGAGACTTCTTGCGAGGGTCAGAAATTTACCTGGAGGCCTTCACAATCAGTTCTAAAAGCCCTGAGGCATATACATCAATGTCGATAAAGCTGTTGGTCTCGCAAAACAGATTTCAAGTTGGCAAAGAAGGGCCTTCTTAAAGGCGAAACAAAACATCAGTTTTGTATGATTGGCTATGATTGCGGCGGTAAAGAAAGTATCAAAACGAAAACGTGAAGAAAAAATACCCGGGTCCGCTGCTTCTGTCAAATGGACTTTTTCACCCCTGAATCAAATAAAAACGTACGCCAGAAATACGACGGCACAGGCTCGAACATCTTGATGGAACTGAAACGCTTTGAGAATCCGTACCACAGATTAATCAAAATTTTCACAAGAAAATAAATAAGTATTTATATTGTGCAGAAACAAAAAACATTTTAAAGGGAAAAATGTGGCTATATTCCTAAATAACAGTGCAAATTTGTGAGGTTATTATAGATTTTTTTTTAAATATGTGTAGCAGCTGTAGCTGCAGTAACGTTTTATAGTTATTGAGGATTGGATTGATTCAGACAAAGCACTACTGAAGGTCAGATGTTAAATGCACAGCCCGCCACAGACTCATGGTGACCTTTAAACCTGAATCCACATTTCTGAACAATTAGTAATGTTTATGCCACATTACGCTTTATATTTGTGTTTTGTCAGTGAAACTAGAATACCACACAGTATGTTGTGCTATTTAAGCTAATCATTAAACAGGAGAAAAAGGAAACAATGTTTGATGTTGCACGTAATCACTAAATGGATTCATTTGTTTCTTGCTGCACTTTGGTAATTCAATTTCCTTCCTTCATTAGTATAATTACTCAAGCAGTCTGGGGAGAGAGCCACCAACATGACCCACTGCGGTAATTTCATTGGAAAGACCTCCTTCACTGAGCTGAGACTGGCACATCACGGCACAGGAAAGGTTGCATATTTCAGTAAAAAATATGAAGCAGTCTAAGGTTGGCCGGGGTGAGGAAAACAGCAGTTCAAGCAATAAGTGAGTTTTCAGTCTAGGAAGATGATGTCAGTGGATGTAATGTTCTCCGAGGTGATGGAAGCAAATAGGGATCTAACAAGTGAATTCAAAGCATGATGATGTTGGAGCAAATATGTAGTCAAGAACAAAATTATGTGGTATTACCTCCTATACATCAATTTGTAATGATTGACAAAAATAGTCTGAAATGCTTTTCAATTGAACTTTTCCCAGATGATTGTTGTCTAATTGAGAGAAGCTATTATCCAGCAGATGGCGGTAAAGGATAAACTATTCAGGATAAGCAATGACAGGTACTGTAAATGAGTATTTGCTGGTATAATGTCTATGATGTCTTTCTCCCCTTACAAATGCATGCTGGCTTTTTTTTAATCCACAGTCAATTGTTCAGAGTGAAATCATATGACTCTTGTTTTATTCCACTTTTTGATCTGTACATAGGATTGAAGGTCAAAGGCAGTTCCAGGTATACAGACACAGACTGTATAGTTCGCTGTTAAATGAAAAACCCTCTGAGTCAATTTTCACAGTAACAACTGCAATAAATCAGAGCAGTGCCACCAGTGAGGCGAGTGTGCCTCTAAAGTGGGGCTTGCCAGCCCTTTCCGGCCAGCCTAGTTAGATCAGTATTGATTCTCTGTCTGGCAGTGATGCGGCAATAACATTTGACCTGTGAATGTTGAGCTCACTACCTTGGCCTGAAATCAAGAGCATGCTGTGCCCTGGAGCAAGCTGCGCATTTTTATAAAATGACTTCCATCTCTCAATAGGAGACGGTATGTCCTACACCTGGACACCAACCAAACAAACAATTCTCATTTCGTCCATCAGGTAAATCTGCACAACTGTAATGATCCCTAAATTATTTAGAATCAAGAATTCTCATCTCATCTCATCTCATTAGCTGCACCGCTTATCTTCAGTAGGGTCGCGGGGATACTGGAGCCCATCCCAGCAATCATCGGGCAGGGGACACCCTGAACTTCCCTGACAAAATATACATTTATCAGTAGTGGGCTGTCAGGGCCAGCAAGGCTTTCTCTGCTGGCCTAACATAACCAGACATCATTATCATAATTTTTACAAAAGTCGATTTATTTTAATTGTATTTTTCCTAAGTGCATACAATTCTATAAATATTCTCCATGTTTTGTACTTTTTATGATATATTCTATTCATTTGGTTACACTCTTTCCAGTAGTTTAAGGTTAGAGTTTTTATCCAGTCCAAATTCAGCCAGCCTGTGTCATCAGCCTGTATGAAATCAGCCCAAGGCCCTCAGATTTAACAGTGCTGGTGTCTGAGCACTGTAAGTGTTAGCACATGTAGCTGATTGATACTGTAGTTGCAATAGCAATCAGATCCTGAGATGGCGACAGTAAGGCCAGCTAAAAGGCCTCATGTTGAACGTGGCAGGGGGCACCAAAATTATGATGCCAACCGCCTTTAAAAAAGAAGTGCCATGTACACATCATGTGATTGCATAGCAATGTTGGGAATAACGCCGTCATAAATAACGCAGTTATTTTGAGGAACGGGGTAATCGAACTAATTATTTTTGACGGTAAAAAGTGGTGTGTTTTTTTGGTTGCAGAACGCCATCTGTGGAGTGGCTCTGAACACCTGACGCTGTTTTTTTCAGCAGCGCATTTTCTTTCCGATCATGTCCTCATTCAGAATAACGACTACCATATAGTTGTATAGTGATTACGTATATTGTATTTATTAATGCGCAGAAAGAAAGAGCGAATGATGGCCGATTCACAAAAATGTGAGCCCTAAATTTTACAGAACAACGACTCGTGTCGTTCACAAAAGAAACATGTCTATGAGCTGGCTCTTGGAAGTGAACAAGAGGAGCCGTCTACCCACCAATCCAAAGCTGGTTCTGTCCGAGACGCCTTTTTTCTCTTTTGATTGGGCAATATGCATTTTTGGAAGGATTATGTGTTGTTGACTTTAAATTTGTTGAGCATAAACAATGATAAAATTGCTTTTTTGAAGATTTATATACGTTTAAATCTTCACACACACTTCTATTTCATAGCATTTGAATAACCTTTATTTATGTTGACAAAATCTGTTTATTATATGTTTTTGCAACATCCATTGCAGCCAGGTCATCCTGGAAGGGGGATTATTCAGGTTTCTTCATTTTCCTCATGTTGAGGTTTTTGAGCTTTTCCTTGCGCTCATGTAGGTTTTAGATCAGGGGATGGTCTAATAATAGTCCGTAGTTTGCAATAATCTCTGGTCTGTGCAACCCTTTGAGACTCTTTGTGATTAAGGGCTGTACAAATAAACATGACTTGACTTGACATATACATTTTAATTACATATCCTGTGTCTTTCAGTGTTATGTTTTTCTATAAAAATGTAAAGTTCGTTCTTTTTTTAGCTGTAATCTCTTTTCTTTTTTTTCTTTTTTTTAAATTTTTCCCCTTTTTTCTTTATTTTCCCCCTTTTAAAGTTGTTCTTTGCATAATGTTACACAATAATTGGTAAGGTAAGGATTAAAGCAACAAAAAAAAAACTAAAGAGCTGCTTGTAAACCGAAAGAACCGACTCTTTTTAGTCGAGAAAAAAAAAACTGTTCTCTAAAAGTAGTCGGGATTCCCATCTCTTCAAGTGGTCAAAGATGTCACCACGGTGTTTTGTATTGACTCAAAAAATGTCAAATTCTTCAACATACAACTTATTTTTAAAGTAACGAAAATAGTCACTTTTCTTTATAACGAATTACTTTTACTATAGAGTAATTCAGTTAGTAACTTTTTGGAAGAAATAGAGAGTGACTATAACTTGTTACTTTTTAAAGTAACGTGCCTAACACTGTTGGATACTTGAGTTAAGCGAAGGAAGTGCTAGCAGATCAACCAGGCTACATTATAGTTTTTTAAATTTGAAAAATGTTCAAAATATGTCATGTTAAAAATGTGAACCCACTATATCTGAAGGAGATGAAAACAAAGATTTGAAAGCAGATATACTTGCAAAGCCATTTTCAAGACAGACCTTTCAAGAGAAGCAAGATACCGTGGGGAGGTAAAACTTTCTTATTTTAAATATTTGCATTATGATGTATTGTCATCCATTTTAATTGCTTACTCGGGTTTATTTATATCTAAATGTTGCGGAAAATAGCCTGATCGTACACGATTAAGGTGATGTGACTCCCAGTCATGCACACGTGTGCTTTTATGTACGATTTCTTGAACTGTGATACCATAAATTATAGAATTTGCATGAATATTTGTTCAAGCTGGAATAGATAGGAAATCAATGAATAGCCTTCCACTGACATTTATCAATTCAGAAAGAAAATGGCAGATAAATTGAACAACGTGGCTATGTTTTTTGTCACCGTATTTTTTGCGTGTTCACAGGAATTTGAATCAAGTATCACATGTCCCAATTTTTTCCCGCCCTAGGATAAATACAAATTGGTCAATTTACCAGTTTGTCACATTTTAAGCGTACAAGATTAATGTGACTACCTTGTTAACAGGGTTAGGAGAGTTACTTTAAAAATGTAATCTGGTACAGTGACTAGTTACCTGTTAAAAATGTAATCAGCAACATAAACTCAATCCTAAAATATTGTAGTAATGTAACTTGATTACTCTTAGTTACTTTTGTTACTCCAATATCAAGTATGCTAATAAATGACAAATTAAACCAAAAGTAAAAAACCCTACATTTTGTTTAAGATAGTAGAACAAGGTAACCTTGAAAAATAACTGGAGGAAACCAAGGTCAGATAGTACTACACAAAAAGTGCTCAAATTTTAACCGCGTAGTAATGCTTATTAGGCAAAATAAAACTTTCTCTTTCACATGGCTGACGAGATATTTAATGCTTTGGTTCACATTAAGAGCAGATAAAGAACCCAATATTGTTTCAAAACCACCAAGTGCTCACTTTACAAATTTCCAACAAGGAACAAAATGTCTACTTATTAACAACAATTTTAAACATAATGTAAAACCGTATCACTACATAACAATACAGTGATCATATAGTGGATTCTGAACAACAGTTATCTGCAAAATACAAACAGAAAACAATCAATCAAATTTACTTAATGTCATTGAACGCATCACTTGCACACAAATACGCTATCCCAGGGGTAGGCTAACCTATGGCTCAGGAGCCATATATGGCTCTTTTCATGAGTATATATGGCTCCGAAATAAAATGTAACTATTGTACATCTCTCTGTGGCATTCCAAAGTCAAGTGATTTCATACCGATTTTGGTCCATATAAAGCCGAAGCAACTTAATGCAATAGTGTGATAAGAAACCATTCAAACTGATGAATGAAAACGCTGGCAAATGAATTCGATTAGGTGAGCAGTCCAGGTGGGCGGATCCCTGCACACAGCGCAAGGCACTTCCTTCTCTCTCTCTCGCTCAGTACAGTCTACACCGAAAGTGAATATGACGATATGCTTATCGTTTGCAGTAATTTGTGACATTTTTACAAAAGAACTTTGCATGCACATTGTTTTGAAACCGTTATTAAGGACAAATTTCATGGAAAAAAATTGCCTCAACACTCTTTCCTGAAGGTGGAAGACAAATTGTAAATGGCACATTTACATTGATTTGGGACACAGGATTGGGCATTATTTTTATTTCATACATTTGATTAAATCCTCAAATGACACACAGTGAAATAAAATGTGCTGAAGAACAAGCGTTTGTCTACAGAGCGTGTTTGGCAGTTTTTTCAATTTTGTCTGAAAATGTATGACGTGGCTCTCTCAATTTTTTTTAAAACATTTTTTGCTTTTACGGTTCTTTGGGTCAAAAAGGTTCCTGACCCCTGCGCTATTCAATATGCACACATGTAAGCGCTTTGGGAAGTCTTCATTGACTTGAAAAGCGCTATATAAATTCAGATCATTTTATTTTCATTTAAACAGCTTTACAAAACTGCAGGCTCGCACCGATGAGATAAAATGAGTGCTATGTTGAAGAAAAAATATAAAGACACACACAGCCTTTCACGGGCGTATCGAGGCTGAATCACGGCCAGAAATTTCTGCCCGTGAAGCAGACGCTGTTGGACGCTTTGAGATCGCGATACAGACGAGATACAGCAGTGCTTTACACGCGGTAAGAAATTCACACGCGGTTGGCCGCGCGAAAAAGTTTTGCGCTGCTCAAAACTTTAGACCACGGGTAACCGCGGGTGGCACACGTGGTACACACGAGGTAAAGACGCGGTACGAACGTGCTAGGACGGGCTACGGCCGCGGCCAAGACGTGGTTACACGCGGGTAGGACGCGAAAGTTTAGCGGGTAATCGCGGGTGGAGCACGGTCATAGCACGTTTGTTCTGCGCCTGTATCGCGGTGTTATCACGTGCATTAGCGTGTGTACCGCGTGTAAGCACGGTCAAACGCGATGCAGCCGCGGTTACCCGCGATAAGGACGCGGAACAGTCGCCGGCGTCTGTTTCGTGGGCATACCACGAGTAAACAGCGGGTTTAGCCAATTTTGCATATTTTCCACCGCGTCTGCTTCTCGGGCAGAAATTTCTGGCCGTGATTCAGCCTCGATACGCTGTGTGACCGGGCCTTAAAACAGACAACAAGAAAAAATTCCTTTACCCGCAACAAAATGTAAAAAACATGCATTGGTAGGTGTGTCCGCTGTCTGTACAATCTGCGCAACAGATACGGACGTTACTACAATGTGCGCTCACGTCATGTGTAATTTGCATCTCTTATTTGTCTCATTTGCGTCAGTGATTTAAATTATGATAGACACAATTCATCTATCGCGCGCATTATGTATATGTAAATATACTTTTAAACAAAAATGTAATTCTGGAAATTAATTGGTATTTTACTAAATATACCTGTAATTTGATTGTGTCTTTTTTTCTGTAACTGTAACGGAATGCATTTACATTTTTTGGGTGACCTAATAACATAACACCATTACATATATTCTGTTACTCTCCACGCCTGACTCTTAAGACAAGTTAGGTTGCACATGAAATATTGTTTAAAAAATGTTTTTTTAAAAGAGTTGAGTTTACTTCCCCTTTAATAAGAAATGCATGTCAAACTTGGGCACATTGAGCTACTGCATATTCCGCTTACTACTCTTATTTGCAGCCGATTAATCTTTGACTGAATTATCTCTTTATTTGGGTTTGTCAGGAAAAAAGTTCGTCATATTTTGTCATTTTAGTCTAACTCTTTTTACGTAAACTTTGAACTCCCATATGGAACTTAAGAAAATGTTTTAATTAAATGTGTTACGTATGTAATGCAGTGTTTAAGTCTAAGTAAAATGCTTAGTACTTTGGGATGTGTCTGAATTTTACATCGTTGTCATATATTTAATCTGTTTGACATCCATGCTCTGATAATGAATACGATTCAAATCAAAGTTTTTCACTAGTTGCTTGTTTTTTATTTTTCACAGGGTTAATATTTGTGAAAAGAAAAATAATTATATTCAAATATTACGTACTCAAGAAATCCTGGAAAATACAACACCGCAGTAAAATACTGTACTGTAACAGTATACTTTACAAATAGCTGTTCTTGTGATTTCCAGCTTCCTCCATTACTGGCAACTACAACCCGAGATCTAAATACACTGCCCAATTAAATTACATCAATGCTGTTTTTAATGACATTAAAAGAGAAGTCATTGTGTAGTAATGTTGAACTGACTGCTATTTATAAAAAACAAAGTGTGTCTGCTTCCACATCAACACAAACAAAATTTTGATCAGCGGCCATGTTAATCAGCCTCATTTTGAGGGATTTATTGCCTTCATACACGCATCAATATGATTTCATACGACAAAACTCTTAAAATCTGCAACTAAATGATTCCCAATACAGAAAGTGCCATCACATCGCTGATAACAAGATATACATTAAATTTTTACCAAAACTTTATTGTGTGCATCTTGAGCTTGAGCTTGTCCTTTAAGAATTTGTACAAAGACACAGTCAGGTATTCATTTAGATACCTGTAACGTATGTTTATGTATATGCTAAACATACAAACATGCAATATAAACAAGACTCAATTTTATGATAACACAATCTCAACAGCTCAAAGTCAGTTTAAAACAAGAACACATAAAGATAATAACCCCTCATAAACAAAAACAGTAATCATCCTTATCACAGGCCTCATGTCCACTTTGACATTTATTGCCTTGCCATGTTACAGTGGACTTTCCACTTCTTAATAAAGTCAAACAGCATCAACAAGGAAGTAGTTCCATTGTGCTAACAAGTACATGTAGACGTATCCATGGTTTGTGTTGGTAAGGAGTCCCAGAAGCCCCTTTGGGGATGTTCTGCTCTCACCACGGTACAATGAGTCATGCTGCATAGCGAGCCAAGGGTGTGTTCACCATCTTGTGTGTTCAAATCCAGCTTGACAACCCAGCTTGTGGTTTGCCATGTTCGCCAAAAACAAGAAATAGGCACTATTCCTGAAAGGCTACTTTTTGATGACGGAACTTGACCAATAGAAATAATCTAATACTTAGTCGCAGTTCCGCCCTGAACTGCGGTGACTGGCCCTAACGAGGGTAAAGAAGAATTGAACTTGCCCTCGTTCCAACATGTCTCGCCTTACTCATTGTGCTAAAAAATGTTTTCAACAACACACCCTTAATTGGCTTTCAAGCCTTTTACAAAAGGAGCAGGACCATTAGTACATTTTTAGGTATTTCAGCAGAGCCTGTTATGTTACAGTGGACCCCTGCACCTTTGTAAATTGGTTGGTACTCAAAACAAAAGGAAAAATAATGTTCCTGGATTTTCTGCACTATAAGGTGCGCCGGATTATAAGCCGCACCCCCCAAAAATAGTCTTTTATAAGGCTCACAGGGCTACAAGGCGCATGGATTTGAAACTACAGAAAAGACTAGAGTTACACAAAATAATGGAGCACCATATTTGTGTATTGATTGATAAGACAAAATATATCGCTGATCAAAATTGCAATACGTTGGAAGCGATGAGATTCGCAGATTGTGTCGGGAATAGCGCCGTAACCTATTCACTATACTATTAGCGATACAGACCACCTTTCTAAAAATACATTAGGTTTTATATCATCAACATCACACTATTTTTAATCATGTTAGAGACTGGACAAACAGAACATTCTCCTGAAAGCAGAAGAGGGAAATAACTTTTTGGTGAATCTGTCGATGAATCGGACTTTGAATGACATTAAATAACTACATCATAAGTTTTATGTTGCCATTTTGTTTTCATAGTTTAAGCTGTCAATAAGTTGTTTTAATAATTGCCGCAAGCATTCAACATTTGTCACTTACAATCTTTGTTTAAGTTTGGAAAAGGTAAAACAAAATTGTATGCCAATTTTTAAATACGTTTCCGTTTACTCCATTCTCAAAAATGTGCATCTTGTGCTGTGACTAAAAATTGTGTAATTAGACCTATTGCTTTTTCATACGCAATCAAGATCCCTAGTGCCCTGGTTGTTAGGATACGGCACTCTCACCATCCCTATCCAGGTTTGATCCCCATTGCCACCAGTTATGCAAATGATATTGGTTATATTTGAAGGTTGAAAAATAACGTCAAAAATATGGACATTTTCCCTTCTGCATTTCCAATTTTATACGTATTCAGGGAGTACATTCAAATATCTGGCCAATTTTTGTTTTTTAGGTGCGCCATATAGTCCGGAAGATAAAGTACTTTAGCGCCATTATTGGCATCTGTGTGTAAATTAAATGAATTGAGGAGTTACGTTTCGAAACAAATGTTAGTTTGTCACCATTTTGTGTCATCAATAGCAGTGCTTTCACAAACAGCATCACACTTGTGTTTCGTAGGACCTTAACTTCTGTGCCACAAGAGCTTGTCTAATTTCAAATCATGCATTTTTTGCTTACCTACTAAACAAAAAATTAAAAAAATATAGTGGGGAAAGAATCTTTCCTCTTACAAACAATTTTGTTCTTTTTGAATTGTTATTTTTTTATTTTGCTGAAAAAAAAGTTAAACACCTGGTAAAACTTGAATGGTCAAATAAATGGGGAAAAAAATGACTCAGCAAAGTTATTTAGCTGGGTTTCCAAAATCATGACACTATTCAGGACAATTTGATGAGAACTCCGACAACATTGTAGCATATAATTTCATTTTTAAAAGTGATCTGAAGCCAACTATTAGATATTTGTCAACTGATAAAGTGTGCCTTGGCCCAAAGAAAGTTGAGAATAGGACTTTGGAGGGGGAGGAAAACGACAATCACAGATTGCATCGTTCACTGTATTAACACAAAGAGGGGATACATTCATTTTGTCCAACAAAATAAGCACAACTCTGAGTGGACTATATTTTCTATCAGTGATGGTCTTGTCAGTGTCCTCTGGAAGATTCTTCCTCAAAGGCTCTGTTGTCATAGTGATACTGTTGTCTCTCAGGGTCAAAGTTCAGAGGATGAGTGAGTGGGACTTCATACATGTTTTCGCCACCAGCCACCGTGACCACAGTGACCTCTTGTGGCGACGCTTGGGCCGTGATGTCTTCCTTCTCCACTCCAAGAGCCTTCAGGATGTCACATTTGCACATGGGACAGGTCCTTTTTTCCAGCAGCCACGGTTCGATGCAGGCTTTATGGAAAATGTGCTCGCAAGTGAGCACGGTCACCACCTCGCCTGCCTTGTACGACTCGATGCACACCGCACACATGTGAGAGTCGTTGGTCGTCTCATCGTCGTCTCGCTTCAGGGTACGCACTTGCAGGCGCCCGATGGCCTTCTTTGCCTCTGATTTGAGCCTCTTCTCAGCTCGCTGGTGCATGCGCATGTTGTAGAGACGGTTGGCCGAGATGAACAAGAAGTAGGCCACCGAGGCGGCCGTCACGATGAAGAAGGCGATGGACATGAAATAAAGCCAGTAGGTGTCCATCCAGGGGCCGTGAGGGTTCCCCGCATCGATAATCATCCGCACTTGCGTTCCGTTCCTAACTAAGTCGGCGATCTCGACGCCCAGACCGTTGCCAATCATGATGGACACAATTTCCAACGCCTCGGAGTGGAGCATTTTCATGGTGTTGTTGCCACTACCGTCCTTGTTGTAGACCACCACGGCGGATGCTCCCTGTCTTTTGGCTGCGTTTATCTTTTGGCTGAAGGTACAGTTCCCCCTTTTAACGAGCGCTATCCAGGGGGACGCGCTGTTGTTATACACTGGAATACCATCCAGTCCACAGCCCCTAGGGTCTGCGTTGGGAAGGACGATGACACCTGCAGCTTGGGCCAGCGGAGAGTTGATGCCGTAAATTCCACACTCGCATTCATTGTTAACAGTCAGGTTGGCGCTGATGAAATAGTTGATATCCACCACAGCGGTCCAAAAAACCAGAGCGGTTGAACAATGAAAAAGTCCAGACAAACACAGCAGAAGCAACCAGCTCTGTTGTGTCTCCTTAGCCATGGTTACACTGTTCTTCCTATTCAAAACAACAGGAAGCGCTCGACAAGGCTCTTTACCTTCCTTAACACGCCTTTTTCAGTCCCAGTTCCTGCTTTTCGAAGGCACGACGATCTAAATACACCTCAGCTTTCACCCTACCTGCTGCCAGCAGTAATCTGATACGAGCCCTTTGGTAACATAACACAAGCTTCGCGTCAGCCGTTCACCTCTCCTTATCTTCCTGAACCTTGAACGCTGTGCACTTTTTAGACAGAGCAGGGTGCTGCTATTTCACAAGTTGAAATAAACAGGCAGCCTCCACCTATCCTATTCCCACTGCAGAGGATATGAACTAAAAGAAGGCACACGGCAATAAGTGCGTGATAAGGAATACTTTCGGAGTACAGGTCCAAAGCGCAGAGCTGGTGTGTTTGAGTCATAAAACAAGCTAGCTTTTGCTTGTGTAATCATGAGCAAAGCAACTCAACTGGTTATTCAAGTTTGGACTGTTTCCTTCCTTTATTCTGTGGTGAAGGCATGTTTTGTAAAACAGACAGAAGTCATCTGTGTTGAGAGGATAGTTTCGGAGCATAACGGAAATTTCACTTGACAAAAGTAAAGCTAACTATGTTTGAATAGCTTCACTTATCAAGCTCTGCTATGAGAAAAATATTGTCAAGCAGCCTTTGTTTCCCCTTACAGACAAGTGAAAGTACAAAACACACACACAGAAACACAGAATAGAAGATGATTCCATTGATAAATGAGAACACGGGGTTTTCTGTCACACTATATTCCAAGTTGCCTCACTAAATTGGAGCAGTGAAACCACAGTGGAAAAGTGTTAAATATTTTATCTAAAGGCTGAATATAAGAAAAGCTATGTTGTGTTTTCACGGTTGACATAGCTGGAGTTAACATTTTTTGATAACAAGAACAATTGGTAACCAATAAATTCCTGAAATATTCACCTTTGAACTGCTACAAGAATAAGATCATAAAATCCAGTGTATACTTGTTCATACACAGCTCATCCCTCAGGTTTTGAGCTTCAGAAACCATGTCCATGGCCCACCTAAAAATGTTCATCATGTAGACATGTGTGCCGTCTGTTTCCTCGTCCACATAGTGTGTACAAATAAATACATATAGAATGCTGTACTGTACTGTACTGTAAAAACATAAACTATGTTATCTTTATGGATACTGCCACCTTCTGGCTAAAACGTGTAACCAAACTGAGTAAAAAAATAAAACAAACTCATAATTGTATTTATATTATCAACAAGGGTTAAATAGAACAAACACTAAATGATATGCCGGCACCACTGTGTGTTTTCTTTTATCAAAACCTTTTGCTTCAGAGTAATATAAATACATGGTTCCAATGTAATATATATGCTGTATTACTTTCACGGGTAAATCAATTACAAGTGAAAATTTGGGAAAAAAGTAAAGATGCAATGCTGAGGTTACCAAACTGGTAAGAGTGAGTGATACTAACATTTTTGGTATTGATCCGATCCAAGTAAGGCAAGGCAAGTTTATTTGTATAGCACAATTCATACACAAGGCAATTCAAAGTGCTTTACAGAAATGGCAGACAGGTTAAAAACACACAATAAAAGACATTGAAAATTTAAAATGCATAAAAACCACAGATAAAACATAACAAAATCAATGAATTAAAATAAGGTAAAAGTGAAGAAAGCAGATAGAACCCTTTCAGTTGTATGCACAGTTGAACAGAGCTGTTTTCAGCCTGGACTTAAACATTGTCAGAGTAGTAAATATAGAGTAGTGTTGATCAATACCAATCCTATACTGTACTTATACGTCTTGCTTGGAAATCTAAAGATCATTGACTAATTGAACAGCTCCTCCTTGTGTTGGTTTATAATCACGATTAAAACTGTCTAAAATTGTATTTTTTTTATTAAATAACTTCAATGCAAACTTTATCATTATAAGAAAATAAATATAAAGATTTCTATAACAACTGTTTTGGAACCAAAATTCAAAAAAGTCAGTCCAAAAAAAGCAGCAATGTAATAAAAATACGACTATCACAATGTCAAGTTGACAATTACAAAACCTTCCATTGCACAATATTTTGAAAATGAAGTTAAAGTGAAAACAGGGTAAACAATATAATGTAAAAACCTTTACCAGTATGAAAATCAAAATACTTAAATGAAAAGGATTGTTTCAGAACAAAAGTTAAGAGAGACAAACAAAAAAAGCAGCAACGTACAAAAGAATACAAATACTGTTTAACCATGTCAACAGGGCGCAACTAAAAACCCCAAATTTGCCAGAGAAGTTCACATTATAATCCAGTGCACCTATATTGAGCTAGAAATACAATAAATGAATTCGGCAATGCATAATTATAACAAAATGCTTCTACAAACAGTAATGATCTATGAATGAATCAATTCATTTTAGTTGTGAAGGCACATTCTATAATCTGTATGTTCCATGAATTATACTTTTTTCATCTTCTGTTTTAATCTCATGCACCTTATATTTTGGTGCGCCTTATATATGAAAAATAAAATCTTTCACGAGAGGGAATTTTTGAATGTGCATTTATATCATAAGCAGTTGCTCCTTTCATTGCACAATATTTTGCAAATCCAATCAATTGTGCAAATAAAGTAATATTAAAATTGGATCGAAATTGAAATTTATAATGTATGAATATTCTTACAACACACTAACAACAGCATTAGAGTGGTTGTTAAAATGGCAAAACAGTATCAATCAACCCTATAAAACTGTGCCTGGCATTTTTACTTGAACGCCTAAAAAGGTGCACCCAAAGTAAAACTGAAGCCGTACTTGAACCATTTTGAATATCATCATAGTTTTGGTCTCTTTTTGAAGACAACACTTTGAGGTTCTCTTCTCTACTGTCAAAATCTGTTTAGGTACTAGCAGCACAAAAGTATGGAAGTTTGAATACATGTATGTTTGCACGAATTTTCCTTGGGAGAGGTCCAGGCGAACTAAAAGTGCCATGTGGTGACTTTTTGAATAATTGCCGATATTTTGGAACATACAAAAATGATCTTGGTTCTACAGAATGCTTGGGGCATCTTATCCCCCATCCAGATTCGAAAAAAACATGGATGTCAGGCTTGTTTGGACTAACTATAATACTGGAATACTTTTACTGCACCCTTGTTGATGTAATATGGTGATTTATATTGGATTATGAAATTGTGCCGGACATTGGCTGAAATGGTGAGTCCCATCTTTTTTGTATATTAGCCCTTGTTTGACTTAAATGCTCACCGTGCCTGCAAATATAACTGTATCTTTTTTTCTCTCTCTGCAGGAACTCAGCGTTCTAACAATATATAAAATGCCTGGAAATACTTTGAAATTGTTCTGTACATATTGGATAATTTGTCGGCTATGATGCCACTGGCCCACGGGTAGTCATAATGTTTCAAGTACATTATTGAGAATATCCATATTTTGATCGAGCCGCCTAACCTTTTCAACCCGGGCCTCTTCAATTCCTCAGCTGGAAATTCGGTACATAAATATTATAAACAGCTTATAAAGGTTATGAGTTAAATGAAAACATGAAATGGGAAAACATTTTTTTAGACAAAGTGTAAACACGACTGAGTCGCAGAGGTCCCAAAAAATAATTTCTCGTGCGATTGTTGTTGCTGACTGAGTAATTTTGCTATTGTGGTCTCAATAGGAGCTGAGAGCAAAAGGAACGTTCATAAAACGACGACAACCACCAGAGGGCATTGTCGGCTCAGTCAACTTTAGATGGTCGAGAATCTAAAATTGTATGGTTTACAGATACTTGGCTGTTCCTTTTTTTCCACCAATTGTCACAACTTACAAATAAATACCTTAAATTAATAAAAACACACTGATAAAATACAGGGACAGGATGCATGCACAGGAGGTTATTCATTCTCATTACAAAAAGCAAGAGGATATCGACCCAAAAATCACAGAATACTGAGATTTGCTGACCACTTTTAAGTCAAGTCATTTTTATTTGTATAGCCCTAACCATCACAAATCAACCCAAATACATTCAAAATTTTTCTAGGGTCTCAAAATGAAGATGATTTCAAACGAGGTAATTCTGGTTTTCACACCCTTTACTAAAATACCATGGCAAAGTGCCATCCATTCATCTACTGTGCCTTCTGGTATGTTTGATCAGCTATTCTGGTATGTTTGATCAGTTAGTGATCACAATCAAGCATAGAATGAAGTATGCAGCCTAAACATAAACATGGTCATGTTTAATAGGCCATTTTAAATTGTATGATGAATTACCAACCGATTTTTAAAAAAAATATAACATTCTTAATCTAGAAAACACTGTTGAAAATAAAAGGGGGGCGGGCGGGGGGCATTTAAAATATGCCTTGGTTTTACCCGAAAATTTGTCTCCATTTTTAGAATTGGAAGTCAAACACAAAATCCATTACAGATCAATTTAAACTTCATGAGGGATGTTCTAATCTGGAATGTACAAATTGCTGTTCAAACATTTGCTTCGGCACAAAAAAATGTTAATATTAAACAGATGAAACGTCACAGAGGAAACTTACCAACGATGTTGCTCTGTCTGCTGTCTTTTTCTTCTTTAAGGGAATAGAGAGCCCACCGATGGAGCAATTCGATTAGGGGGTTAACATGTCCTAACATGTTTCAGACAGTGACACCGCACAAGTAATTCAAAAGAGC
Organism: Urocampus carinirostris; assembly: GCF_059441175.1. Taxonomy (NCBI): domain Eukaryota; kingdom Metazoa; phylum Chordata; class Actinopteri; order Syngnathiformes; family Syngnathidae; genus Urocampus; species Urocampus carinirostris. Next base: position 34,661,652 of record NC_142352.1, read on the forward strand.
ATCAACCTCTAATTCACAAAAGGGAACAACAAAATATTCGTACTAAAAAAATAAAAATAAACAGCTAAAGGTTGACTAAAACATTTTTGGTGGTATTTATGAGACAATTTATTGACATATTTCCTCCCACGCTCAAAGCAATAATAGTTTGTTCTTTTATCAAAAACCAACAACAAAAATAGAATAAATGAACAAATAAAGAAACATATCTATTTTAACGCTCGGTTGTTGTTTTTTGTTTGTTTTTTGCACAATTTTGTCTAGTGTCTCTATGGAAGGGATGTCAAACTCAGTTTAGCTCTGGCGCTGGATCCAAATTTTCTGTTCTGAGGCGGGATAGGTAAAACAATTTTAATTTCAACACTCAATTTTTATGTTTTTTTTTTTCTACATTAGTTACTTACCCTACATATTATGATCACGGATAATTAGGTCTCTTTTCTAAACAAAACAAATGTATTCCCAAACAATGGGGAAACGATTTTCATGTTTGGCATTAAAATGTGGTGGAGTCCAAATATTCTACATCATTTGAAACAAAATGCAACAATGGCTTTATTAAATAACGTTTTAATATCTCAACAGTTTGGGCCACATTTTCTCCCTCCTGATGGACATATGAATGGTTGTGGTGTGGTTAACTCAGCCAAATTGGGAAAGTATACAAAAAGGAAACTGTTAATGACATTTTAATATTATTCAAGTCAATATTATATTCATTTGTATAGCCCTTAGTAACAAAAGTCTCAAAGGGCTGCACAGACCTCCAATTACAACATCCCCTGATCTGAAACCTACACGAGGGCAAGAAAAAATTCAAAAGCCTTAGGATGAGGAAAATGAAGAAACCTTGAGAAGTGGCCACATGTGAGGTAATCCCCCTTCCAGGATGACCAGGCTGCAATGGATGTTGCAGGGGCATCAACAGAAAATACAAATTGACAGCAACCTGCCCTAAAATCTTGACCAATGCAGCAGGTTCTAGATGATGGTGTACATCAGGACCAAGTGCCAGGGCGATGGCTCAAAATGCATGCGCCATGTAAAAACCAGGCTCATCATTCTCCATCAAGGACAAGAAGACAAGAGGTCAACATCACTCATAAGCTATGCAGTGTCTCTCAACTGGTCTGAATTCAGGACCCCCTATCGCACTATGATTACAAGCTGCAATCAAGGAAAAAACACTTCTGAAATATGCTGATGAAAGGATTGCGCCTTTTAAACCAAAGATTGTAAAATACATTGACATCTTTATATATTTATAAAAAAGAAACCCCTTCAAGTAATAATATTCCCTTTAATGCTCATTTAGCTGCAGTTTTAACCAAATTCAAAACGCTTCATTTCAGTAGGCTTGTCTTCAAGATAATGAAATTCATTTACCATATATTCTCTGCGTTATCTGCGTTTGTCCTGGATTAACACAGGTAAACAAACTTTAGATGTATTTTTTGTGGTGTGAAATGGTGGTTGTCAACTCACATTTTCAGAGAAGTATTGCCATCTACTGTTAAGGAGTTAAATGACCCTCAGATATTTTATTTACTTATTAAGCCAAGACAACGCCCGCGACTCACTTTGGGAAAAACACTGATCTATAGAAAACAAATGTGTCTTAAGCCAGTGTCCGAAACTCATGACAACAAGTTACCGGACACCAGGGCCGGCAACTCTTTTCACAACTTGAAACACAATGAGACGACTAATCGCAAAAAAAAAACATTGTTGCAAAGTATTAAGGATTGATAATCAGAATATATAACGGAACAACACTTTAAATTTAAGTTTATTATAAATCTAGTTATGACATTCATTGCGTGTATATGACATCGCTGTTTTCCATCTGCCATCAGTATGTACCTGTATTTACTCATCTTCATTCATGCAATGTTTGCGTGTGTCGTCAGCTACAAGTCACGTGAACTCCTCTTTCCACGATGCTTTAAATGTACGTTTTGTAGCGTCATAAATTTTGTTAGCTTCTTTTGAATCTTTCTTCCGGGGGTGAGGTTTTGGCTTGATTCCTAACCACTTATCCATTTTTCTTGTGCTCTCTGTTTACTTTGGAAAATGATATGCAAATGCACCACCTTATAAGGCTCGGGAACGTCCGGAAGCACAAAGTTATTCGATGCAGGCTTCTGATTGGCTGCCGAGTAATTGGCAAAAGAACCAAAATTCCGAAATTTCCAAACCGAACAAAGATTTCGAAATCGGAATAAAGCAAATTTATTTTTATTATAGATATGATTTGAAAAAAAATCTTTTGGGTTTTAAATAATGTCGGCCACCCGGGCAGAGACGTTTTGTAAGTTGTACGCCCGACGTAAAAGATGCAAGACCAGGGCGTCCGGGCAGACGTTATTTCAGACACTGATATAGCGCTTTTCAAGTCAATGAAGACCTCCTAAAGCACTTTACAATGTGTTTCACACTTTTCCCTTTCACACACCAATTAACCGATAGCAGCATCAGCCATGCAAGGCAACTACCTGCTATCGGGGGCATTAGGGATTCAGTGTCTTGCCCAAGGACACTTCCCCCAAATTGATTAAATCAGATATTTGTTGCCACATTGTTAACAGAGCGTGCCTATTTGAAATGCTGGGTCTTGGTTGTTTTCTTAGAATCTACTGCACCTGATGGTAACTTGTTTGCATGCAACAATGAATGAAAATAAGTGTAATGATAAAGTATATACAAAACTAATGAGATTTTGGTTAGTCACGTTGCACTGCTCTTATGTTTGAACAGCACTGCATGTTTTCATGTATATCAGAATTTTGACATAATTTCCCTTTGAATTCAATTGGTTAAGTTTTTTTTTTGTTGATTTATATACATATACCTGAATTTCGACCTTGAGTGTAAAACTCCCGGGCTGAAAAAGGGGCCCACTCCGCCATGCTCATGTGATCCAAACTTAGACTGATTCCCATTTATTGCATTTAGCTTTGTTTTTAGGCATCAAGTGAATCTAATCAAACCTTATTTTTTATCAAAGTGAAGCAATGTGCTGATTTGAATACTAAGTGCAATTTCAATTTCCCCTTCTTTGGCTTCACATCCTTTGAGTCGGCTTGAATTAAGTTTACACATGTATCTTCTATTCTTACTTAAAGGTGATTTCATCCCTCTTAGTATTGTTGTTTTACGTTCCAGAAAATGTGATTTTCTTGTGAAAATGTTTTGTTTGTAATGACATCATGTAGTCTTGATCCTCACTTGATCCCCCCCCACCCCTGGCTACAATCTACTCAACTGGAATGCCTTACGACTCGTGATCCTCGCCTCTCAGGAACACAAAAGCCCTTAAAAGATGATTTGGCCCTCAAACACTCTTTCTTTCTCTCGCTCCCTTCTTAGTTAGTCGTATTGTGCTTGTACAGCACACTTTATTAGCCTATATGATTTCCCAAGTTCTTCTTCTTTTTTAAACTCAGATGGCCACGGATAAAGTCGCAGCTCGACAGAGCAAGAAGAGAAAAGATTTTATACCTTACTTTTTGGGTTTGGTTCTGTTCCTGTATTGTTCTGTTCAGCTTATATCATTTAGCGCCAAAACATTTGACAGGAGCCACACCAACAGGGTGCGCCGAGCACTTGGTGAGTGAATATCATCTATACCTTGTTGCGAAAAAATGCCAAGAGTACTTACACTCTTTAATTACTGTCGTCCAAAATAGAGACAAGTGTGTACTGCTGCAAAGTAGAAGTATTTCTTTTTTTAATTGATTATTGATACATCAAAATTATAAAAGAACAAACGAAACGGTATCAATGAAATTGAATGAAAAAGCAATAAGCCATATTTTCTCCAACTACCTCAATTACAAAGTATTGTAATAGAATTATTAAATAGCATAAACAGCCCCCAAAACATTAACTATAACAAATAAACGACCACAAATACAAAAATATGGATCCCAACAGGTTGAATGGTCAATGATAATTATTATAAATATCATTATTATTATTATTATTATTATTATTATTATCATTATTATTATTTATATTATTATTAGTATTGTTATTGTTATTGATATTGTTATTGTTATTGTTAATGTTATTGTTAATATTAATGGTAATGTTATTGTTATTGTTATCATCCTTATTATTGTTATTATTATTATTATTATTATTCATGGTTGTGGGTTTTTTTTGTTTATTTTATTTGCATTTTCTTTTCAATCTCTGTTTATTACTTCCAAATGTTGGAAGTATTCTAACAAGAAGATGGCACCGGCTGAATGAATGAATAAAATCAATTTATATCCAGTGTTTGATATAACGTCTGCCCGGACGCCCGGGGCGTGCATCTTTTAAGTCGGGCGTACAACTTACAAAAAGACTCCGCCCGGGAAGCCGACAACTTTTTTAAGGGAAAAAAAAAGCAAAAATGTTTTTTCTAATCAAATATTTGCTTCATTTCGATTTTGATATCTTCGTTCTTGAAAATCAAATTAAGTTGTCTTTGTTATCAACGTAGTAAAACATTGTATGCAAAGGGATTAATTAGAAAGGGAGCTTCAGGATAAACATGTAATAGAGGCTTTAAAGAGAAAAATAAGATAAATGACTATCAGGATAAACAAGCAAAAATATTTACAACATAGTGCTCAGAGACTGGTCCAAGTGATAGTAATTGTGCAATGAAATGTTAGTGCATCGTAACATTAGTGCAATGAAAAGTAGTGCCATAACATATGTCAGCAACACAAATTTCCAAATAAGTTGCAAGATATATATTTTCACAGTTTTGCATGCTTTGTTAGTGTGGTGATGGCCTGGGGAAGAAACTGTCTCTGAGCCTGTTTGTCCTTGTTTTAGGGGACCTATAGCGCCTACCAGAAGGCCGGGGGTCAAAGAGGTGTTGGCCGGGGTGAAAAGAGTCCTTTATGATATTGATAGCTTTGCTTCAGTATCACAAACTGGCAACCAATGATCTTCTGGGCTGTGTCTATTACCCTGTGTATGTTTTTTGCGGCCGCCACGCCGTATGCCGGAATGCTCTCCACTGTGGCTTTGTAGAAGGACACCAGCAGCTTCTGTTTTATGTTGTTCTTCCTGAGAACCCTCAGGAAGTGGAGTCGCTGCCATGCCTTTCCCACCACAGCCCTGGTGTTGGAAGACAAGGAGAGGTAACGGAGATGCGCATGCCAGGAATTTGAAGGAGTGGACTCTCCACTCCAAGTGTCCATTCAAAACGAGTGGAGCTCGGTCTGTGCTTGCCCTCCTGAAGTCGAGTATGACTTCCTTGGATTTTGTGGTGTTCAGTACTAGTTTATTTTTCGAACACCAACGTCTCCACCTCCTTCTTGTATGCTGCCTCATCCCATCAGAGAATATTTCATCCAAATAAAATAAAATAAATTGCCACTCAAAGTGCTATATAAAAACATTCAGCGTACAATAAGACAAAAAAACCTCCTTTATCCCCACCCAACAACCAGAAACGCATAAAACAGAGACACAAAGAATGGTTCAAAATAATTAAAATAAAATAAACAGTTATCGAAATAAAATATGATGATGGTAAGGCACAGACTAACCATGTAAGGAAAGGGGCTGGAGGTAGGCTTATGCACACTGAAAGGGATGGTAGCAGATGACCTCAGGATTTTCACCCATTCAACCAAAACCTACCATCTCCCCAACCCCAAAGGAGCAAACTGTGAAATAACAAAAATAAAAATAGAAAACAACTGCAGAACAAAAACATAAATAATGTCAACTAAAAAATAAAGTATATTACAGTAAAAGGTGGTGTTGTCAACGATCTTCACAATCGTGTTTGTGGGGTGGGTTGGTGAACAGTCCGAGGTATACAGGGTGAACAGTAGAGTGCGCAGCACAAATCCTTAGTGGATTCCGGTGCTCAACATTGAAGCGGAGGAGACATGGCGGCCTAGTTTCACAGCTTGTGGGCAGAGAGAGTCTATACTCCAGCAGCAGATGGAGGAGGATCGCTCCAGGTGGGAGAGGTTATCTACCAGGAACTTCGAGATTATGGTATTGAACTCAGAGCTGAACTCCAAGAAACACCCCCATGCTTCTACAAATGGCTCATTGCAGTATGAAGAGCAGTGTTTATTGCATTTTCAGCGGATCGGTTTGCCCTTTAGGCATTCTGGTGGGGGTCCAGTTGGGGTGGTAGGGAATACCAACCTCTCAAAGCACTTCATGACCACAGGCATAAGTGTGACAGGCCTGTAGTCATTGAAGCTGACCACTAAAGACTTGATGAAGGGCGCCACGCCACCCTGTACTAAGCCTGTCTTTTGTAAAAAAAAATCTAAGTTTAACAAGACTGTGTAAATCTTTATCTTGCATCTTTAACATTTCTGTGTGTGCAGAGGTTACATTGACCAACAATTTTCCACCATTGACATGGTTGTAAGAGTTGAGGGGAAGATGATTTTAAGGCCGTCCGTCACTTCGACAGGTTGAAAATTTGACCATAAAGCACAGCAACGGTATTTCCTCAAGACATATGGCACTAGAAGAGAGGGACAGAGAGACACAAAAAAACAATGACGGGTGGATGATAAAAAACAAAAATAAAAAGCTCAACCCGAATGTAATGATTGACATTATTATTGAAATTCGAGTCAGGTTTGGGCTTACTTAGGCTGAAGGCCTAGGTGTGAAATACACGGCCCGCCACTACAAAACCCCCAAAAAGCCTGGGCAAAAAAATGTAAAATAAAAGAGTGCATTTTGGTCACCTAGAGTGGTCGTAATATTTATTCTTCCTTGTGCTTTTCAGCACAAGCTTTCGCTTGTACTCCACCATACAGCGACATCCAGCGGTTAAACAATACACACTGTCCATTTAAAGTGTGTTACATTCAGTAAGTGGCAGGCCTTTTTTAAGTGAATGGGTTGGAGTTTGAGCAGCACTCTTACATTTACAGGGAATACCAACAATGTTCCCCCTTATTTTTCCACGGGTCTGAGCTTTCACACAAAGTCGGTGAGCAACGCTTGAAACAACAGTGAGCAACCATAATCCCAAGTGTGGCCAGATAATTAATTATCAAACATGTCCAAAACTTGACATCAAGTTACATTTTGCTGAGTTTCCGTCAATGCAAAATTATTTTCCTCTTTTGAATGACTTGACTCATGTACTATTGCAAAGGTTGTACAGCCTACAAACGTCTATCTTTCACAAGATATCCATTTCTTTTTATTTCCTGATATATTTTGTTGCATAATATTTACATTTTTGGGGGCTTATTTAGTCGGTTGTAAGATACAGAACTGTTCTTAATCACATTTTTTAGTGGAAGTACAATGTTGGCAGAAGGATTGACTTGATACAGGGAGTGCAGAATTATTAGGCAAATGAGTATTTTGACCACATCATCCTCTTTATGCATGTTGTCTTACTCCAAGCTGTATAGGCTCAAAAGCCTACTACCAATTAAGCATATCAGGTGATGTGCATCTCTGTAATGAAAAGGGGTGTGGTCTAATGACATCAACACCCTATATCAGGTGTGCATAATTATTAGGCAACTTCCTTTCCTTTGGCAAAATGGGTCAGAAGAGGGACTTGACAGGCTCTGAAAAGTCAAAAATAGTGAGATATCTTGCAGAGGGGTGCAGCACTCTTAAAATTGCCAAGCTTCTAAAGCGTGATCATTGAACAATCAAGCGTTACATTCAAAATAGTCAAAAGGGTCGCAAGAAGCGTGTAGAAAACCCAAGGCGCAAAATAACTGCCCGTGAACTGAGAAAAGTCAAGCGTACAGCTGCCAAGATGCCACTTGCCACCAGTTTTGCCATATTTCAGAGCTGCAACATCACTGGAGTGCCCAAAAGCACAAGGTGTGCAATACTCAGAGACATGGCCAAGGTAAGAAAGGCTGAAAAACGACCACCACTGAACAAGACACACAAGCTGAAACGTCAAGACTGGGCCAAGAAAAATCTCAAGACAGATTTTTCTAAGGTTTTATGGACTGATGAAATGAGAGTGAGTCTTGATGGGCCAGATGGATGGGCCCGTGGCTGGATCGGTAAAGGGCAGAGAGCTCCAGTCCGCCTCAGACGCCAGCAAGGTGGAGGTGGGGTACTGGTATGGGCTGGTATCATCAAAGATGAGCTTGTGGGGCCTTTTCGGGTTGAGGATGGACTCAAGCTCAACTCCCAGTCCTACTGCCAGTTTCTGGAAGACACCTTCTTCAAGCAGTGGTACAGGAAGAAGTCCGCATCCTTCAAGAAAAACATGATTTTCATGCAGAACAACGCTCCATCACACGCATCCAAGTACTCCACAGCGTGGCTGGCAAGAAAGGGTCTAAAAGAAGAAAAACTAATGACATGGCCTCCTTGTTCACCTGATCTGAACCCCATAGAGAACCTGTGGTCCCTCATCAAATGTGAGATTTACAAGGAGGGAAAACAGTACACCTCTCTGAACAGTGTCTGGGAGGCTGTGGTTGCTGCTGCACGCAATGTTGATCGTGAACAGATCAAAGCACTGACAGAATCCATGGATGGCAGGCTTTTGAGTGTCCTTGCAAAGAAAGGTGGCTATATTGGTCACTGATTTGTTTTTGTTTTGTTTTTGAATGTCAGAAATGTATATTTGTGAATGTTGAGCTGTTATATTGGTTTCCCTGATGAAAATAAATAATTGAAATGGGTATACATTTGTTTTTTGTTAAGTTGCCTAATAATTATGCAATAGTCACCTGCACACACAGATATCCTCCTAAAATAGCTAAAACTAAAAAAAAGCCCCACTCCAACTTCCAAAATATTCAGCTTTGATATTAATGAGACTTTTGGGTTCATTAAGAACATGGTTGTTGTTCAATAATAAAATTAATCCTCAAAAATACAACTTGCCTAATAATTCTTCACTCCCTGTATAATTGGAAATTATTTGAATGCAACACAAACTTTTTCTTCTTTTTCCATGTTTTTTCTACGTTTTTGTTACTTTTTTTCTTTTTGTTCTCTATTTACTTTTTTCCTACATTTCTTTCTTTTCTTTTTTCAGGCTTTTTTCCAAATTTTTCCTTCTTTTTTTCTCTTTCTTTTGTTTCTTTTTTTTCTCAGCTTTTCACTACTTTTTCATTTTGGTATTTTTCTCTTTTTTGTTCTATTCCCACCTTCCTTTAAGTCATTTTGTGCATAATATTACATAATATTTGGTCATGTTGGGATTAAAGAAGCAAAAACAACCTGAGGAGCCGTTTAAGACCCGAAAGAGCCAGTTCCTTTTAGTGAGCCGAGCCGAAGAAGCTGGTTCTCTACTAACTTTACTCAACTTCGTTCTACTTCGACTCGACTTCAAAATACCGCATTTAGGACACAACGTCAGGGGAACCCGTGTATTTTTACCTTCATGCACTGTAACTTTGACTTAAGTTGCTTCTTAATTAGTCATTTTGAGCCCTCATTTTTGTGCGCTGGCTAGATTTTCTTGTGCGCTGAGAATGTGCGAGCAGTGCGCAATTGCGAGCAGTGCGCAATTGTGAACGCGCGCAGCTTAGCGGGAACACTGAATACCAACCTCTCAAAGCACTTCATGACCACAGGCATTAGTGTGACAACTTGAACTTTATAGTACCGTATTCAATTTACGCATGTTTTTATATTAATTTTAAAGAAAACCGAAAGAATATCCTAAATCCACAGGAGAGACAAGGGTATTCAAACCCACCACCTTGCCACCGGGAGACAAATGTCAAGTAACCCAGGAATGGAAGACAATGCTAAAAAGAGAATGTCAAGTACCTAAAAAGAACAGTTGTCCTGTTACGAAGGTGTGCCAGAAGGAAATGCAACAGGGTCTCTATATCACTTCATCTTATTGTTTCAGAAAACGAGACTGAGTGCATCGCGCCACAGTCGTCCGAATTCCCTGATGGCTTTTTCACTGTGCAGGAGAGAAAGGACGGAGGCCTCGTCATCTACTTCATGCTCATTTTCTACATGTTGATGGCCGTGGCTATAGTCTGTGATGACTACTTCCTCCCGTCTTTGGAAGTCATCAGCGAGCGTAAGTTGCTTTCAACAGGGTTTGTACAGGTGCTTGAAATCCATAAATTTGCTTGAATTTTAATGTTGTGATTGAAAAGTGTTTGAATTTTGGGTGAAGTGATTGTAAATGTTTGAAATTGTTGTCATGTTTCCAACAAGTCTGCTTAAAAATAACGCTGACTCTCGGGTGCCTTTGCTTTGTCACTGCATTTCTTCTTCGCTCGTAATTAACTGCAGCTGGCATTAGTTTGTACGAAATTGTCCTATGAAACGTTATTGCGCCCTACGGCTCACGCCCGAGAGGACAGGTGCATGCTACACTTAAACAGGGTACAAACAGGGGTGGAAATTAATTTTCACTAAGGGCTACTTTTAAAGAGCCTGAAATGTAACAAAATGTAATTGAATGGTATGCAAAATAAGTGTTACTTCTCCTTAACAAAGTAAATTGAGACACCTATTTGATAAGTAACACGCATGTTTATTTGAGATTCATTTGCTTCTGAGGTCTGGGATTGTCTCAAGATGTGGCCGGTGCTACATTCATGGCTGCTGGAAGTTCCGCACCCGAACTAGTGACAGCCTTTCTGGGTAAACACACACTAGTCCTAAAATGCCACTTAGAAATGCTTTTCATGATCAAATATTTTTACCAACCTCTTTTTTCCTATTTGCTATGGTGCAGGTGTTTTTGTGACAAAGGGGGATATTGGTGTAAGCACCATTGTGGGCTCAGCAGTCTACAACCTGTTGGGGATCTGTGCTGCATGTGGACTTTTGGCCCCGATGGTACAAGTTGATCCATGCAATGACCCACTTAGTCTGTCTTGTAAAAGTTGTAAACATTTTGTTTCCTCTTCCAGGCAGGACGTCTCAGCTGC